>NW_006399804.1:17193582-17217638 GCF_000299155.1 Elephantulus edwardii | reverse complement strand
GTAGAGAGAATAGTGCAACAATGAATGAATGGAAACCCAAAATCTCTGTAAATGTTTATGAAAATTAATAAAATATAATTATAGGGGGAAAAAAAAGAATCTATACCCACAGAAATCCTCACACAAAATGGTTTCATTTTAAACATGTAAAATAGCATGGAAAAAAAGTTAAATATTGCTATAAAGGCTTATAATAGGGGCTTCAGGGAGGATTAGTGAGAGCTTCTGTGAAAAGAGATATTGGAGATTAAACTGAAAGTCTGTAATTTAAATGTGTTTCCAGGAGAAAGTTAGGAAGTTGATAGGAGGATGCTCGCAGATTATTTCTAAAAGAACAGCATGTTCAAAGGACCTGTACCAGATGTATAGCTGTTATTTTTGAAGCAGTGATAGGATGGGCTTGAAACTGGGACAATTTGAGTAAAAATAATACATGTTGACAAGAATTGATTACAATGACAGCAATAGTTAATAACCCATGAAATAAAGTAAATAACTTATTTTTTCACAGTGATGTAACTGAACAATTAAATAAACAACAAATGGGAGCAGATAACTATTGCTTGCAGCACAATACTGATTAGTAAATGGAGAAGGAATGGTAAAATCTTTTAACCAAGAACACAGTGAGAATTATTAATTGCAGGGATCATCAATTGAAGCTAAAAGTATAAAATGAAAGTATGATGAGAAAGAGGATATTTATGTAGATATATAGCAAACCAGGAAAATCAAAGCCAACTTCCCCAGAAACGAAACCTGCTAATATCATGTGCCTTCTGATATGGCAAGGAGCCCTGGGGGTGTAGTGAGTAGAATGTAGAGCTGCTAACTGAAATGTAGGTAGTTCTAATCCACCAGGAGCTCCTGGGAAGAAAGGTGGGCAGTCTCCCCCTGTTAAGATTTTCAGTCTCAGAATCCCAGTGGATGGTCTTTATGTGCTGTAATTGACTTAAAGGCAGCAGCAGATCTGTTGATTTTTGCTTGGCAATGGTTTTGTTGTTGTTGATAGGGTACACTGTGAAGCCACACTATCACTTCTATGATACATTGTTGGGGTTTTTTATGATACATTGCTGAAAGTACCTACAGTCCGAATTTGAACATGAGACAAATCATAAATGGAAATCATGCTACAAAACAGTTTGCTTTCTTTAAAATGTCAAGGGCATCGAACAACAAAGGAAGACTCAGCTACTCTTCCAGATTGGAGACTAAAGGAGGCATGGCTTAAAACAATTAGTAAAAACCGATAGATTAGATCCTGAACCAACTTCAAAATTCAAGTAAACTCTATAGATTAATTAGTTATATTGTATCTTAATGTTCTTGCTTTTGATCATTGCTCTCTGGGTATGTAAGATGTTTGCATTTAGGAAAGCTGGGTAAAGGGTCTAAAAGAAATTCTGATACTGTTTTTTGCAACATTTTGAATGTTTGAAATTATTGCAAAATGCAAAGTTAAACAGAAGGGGTGGGGTGGGGGGAAAGTCAGTGCAACTAGAGGGATAGAAAGTGGATGGAAGAGGCAGGTTGAGACCAGGCAGGGCCTTGGAGGTAATGTTGGCGATTTGAGTCTTTTTCCCCAAGAGTAAAGAAAGACACTGAAAGCTCATAAACAATGATGGCTCAGACTTACATTTGCCATAGCTTACTCTGCCTGCCATAAGGCAAATGCATGAGAGGCAAGCTAGGGTGCATAAGACGAGATCTGTCAGAGGATATTGCAGGGGAGATGATGATGTAAGCTTGGTCTAGAGTGGTGAGAGACAGAATGAACAAATGTGGTGAGTTTGATTCTGCAGATATTTAGGAAGTGAAATCACCAGAGTGATGTGGGTGTGGGAGCTTGATGGGGAAGTAAATGTCAAGGAATCATGGTGCATTTCTGGACTTCTGAAGCAGGGAAGCAGAGACACTGTTCCTGAAGTAAGCAAAGGTTGGAAACGAAGAAGCTGAAGAGGGATGTTGTACGTATTATTATTAGTTCATCCTTAAATTGCTTGCATTCGAGTTGAGTTTGAGTTCAGCCTTTGATGGGTCCAAATGTCAGAAAAGGCACCTTAACTCAGAGGCAAAGTCTGAGATGAAGATAAAATTAATCCTCGAAATGAATTGTGCTAGAATAATGAGAGAAATCCACATAAGCAAGTCATTTAGCCCATAAAATTTAGCTAAACTTGAATTTTTAATTAAGTCTCATGGGAGCAGAGAGGAGGAGAGTTTACTACTGTTCATTAAGTGAGTGAGAATGGTGACCACAGGTCTGGGATGACATTAGATGGGTGTGTTAGATTTTGTTAGACTAAAGCAGAGGATATACTAGATGATCTATATGAATAGTTCTCAATTTCAATAATTGGGAAACAGTCCCAGCTTCACAGTCTGGTCCAATTATTTGCCAACTATCTACACTCTGAGCCATGCCGGGTCACCAACAAGGCAAGCACAACCATGACAGTGGTTTTTCAGGTCTCCAGCTGGCTTTCTTTGTTCTTTCCTTTGTCACCTGCTTCGAGTTAATGTCAATCTCAGGGCAGCCCTCCACTGGGTTTCCAAGTCTGTTAAACTTTATGGGAGGGGACTGTCCATGTTTCTCCCACAGAGCAGCTGGGGCTGGTGGACTTGAACTGCTGATCTTTCCGTTAGCCGTTGAATATGGTACTACAGAACTCTTGCTCTTTCACTTAGTGAACAAGATTTCAACTTTATTGGTGTCTTATGAATAGTCTAGATATTTTTTTTCTCTTGTATCTTCTGAAACTTCCTTTCCATCAAAAGTTCCCACAAAGCACTATACCAGTTTCTAATATGATTGTTACTTTAAAGAGTACTTTGTTTCAAATGTGAGCTAGTTGATAGTTTCTTATGTTTAGTATCACCGCTGGAGCACTTACATGTTAATAAAGAGTATGTTATTTCCTCCAGAACTATTACAAACTGTGAAACTGTAGCATGTGGAAAGATCTATGGGCTCAGAGTGGCTTTTCTTCAGGAATCCACACTAAGGACCATCATTCTAAATCACCCTCTGCCACCCAGAACTACTTTTCATCTCCATATACTGAAACATATGCTTTATACCACCTTTGTGGTCCTCATAGCAGCAATAGGTCCATGGAGGCAAGATTCAGCTGCTGGTGGAATTCTAGAATCTCCAGGGATTCTGATAAACGGTCCAGCTTATAGATAGGGCTTCTTTCTTTTCTAATTTCAACATCTCTGGTGACATAGTGCATAACGCATGGGGCTTCAAATCAATTCCATGGGAGAAAGATAATCAGTCATCTCCTATTATTAAAGATGTATCCCCTCAGAAACTGAAGGAGGGTCATGAGGAATCGGGCTCAATTAGATGGCAGTGGATTGGGTGGAATTTAAGACTTTCATTTAGTTCTCTTCCTACAAGGTCAAAAGAAAGGAATTTTTATACAAACCAAACCAACTCACAGTAGATTCCAATTGTTAACAACTTTGTAGGAGGGAATAGAATTGCCTCCAATGAGTTTAAAGGCTGGAACTATTTATTAGATTGCACTTTGAACCATGCATGCTTTTAATGACTTCTTATGAGTAGTTTCAAGAGTACTTTTGAAGAAAGGATATGATCTTATGAGCATTTTTGTTAATGACTGAAGAAAGTGACAAGAAATTTTAGCACAAATTCACGAAAAGCATGTATTGAACTAGAAATGTGTAGGTGGCAATTGGAATTGCAAGACATAATACCATTTAAACTGTCTCACTGCCATCCCAAGAGAACCGAGTCATAGTTGACCCTTCAACAGGTTTTCCAAGGCTGCAAATCCCATATAAGGAGATTGTCTGTCATTATCTCAAGTAGCAGCTAGTGGATTCAAGCCAGTCAACTTTGGTTTGGCAGAACAACTCCCCACTGACTAGGCCACCAGAACTCCCATGTATACTACCATCAAAAACATAAAAGAAATAGCAAAAACAGATGCAGCATGTGAATAGTGAAAACTACAAAATATTGCTGATGAAAAGAAATCTGCCAGCACTGAGCTGCTTCTGACTCACTGAAATTGTACAAGACAGACTAGAACTGCCCCACAGCACTTCCAAGGCTGTAAAACTTTATGGAGGCAGATGGTCTTATCTTTATCTGGCTGAGCAGCTGGTGGGTTTGCCCTGCTGACCTTTTGATTAGACGCTCAACAATTAGCCTCCAATGACACTGTGGCTCCAGGTGAGGAAACAAAGGAGTTCTGCAGCAGGCTTAAATGTGTCAGAGATGATGAAGTTGGAACTGGATAGGACAGGGTTCACATCTGTTGTTCATAGGGTGAGTGTGAGTTGTACACAACTCACAGGCACCGAACAACAACAAATAAAGAGGAATATAATGGATTAGAAGGTACTCTTTTAATATAAGTTCTTCAAAAATTGATCTCTTAGAAGCAATACAATCTTAATATAAATGTCATCAAATTAAAGTAAAATGAGATTGGCAAAACGATTTTAAAATTAATACAAAAATGCTAAAGGTTTGTGATGTTGTTATGTGCCATCGAGTCACCTGTGACTCATAGCGACCCTATATACAACAGCTCTGAAGCCTGCCCTGTCCTGAACCAGCCACACTGACTCGAACACACCTACCCTCATTTCCCCAGTTACTATATCAACTCATCTTATCTGAGGTTTTCCTCTCCTGTGCTGTCCCTCTACCGTTCCAAGCATGCTGTACTTCTCCAGGGACTGGTCCCTGCTGGCCAGGTGCCCAAAATATGTGAGATGGAACTTCAAAATCCTAGCTTCCAAAGAGAAACTTGGTTTCATCCTCTCCAAAACAGACCTATTTGTTTTCTTGGCAGTCCATTGTATGTTCAAGACTCTTCTCCAATATCACAAGTCAAAAGTATCAATTCATCTTCTGTCATCCTTATTTATTGCCCAGCTCTCTAATACATATCAACAAATTGTGAAGACCATGGCCTGGACCGGGTGCACCTTAGTCTCTAGACTGACATTGTTGCTTCTCAGTACTGTGGAGAGGTCCCTGACAGCAGATTTCCCCTACACAATTCATCTTTTAATTTCCTGACTGCTGGTGTCAAAAGTGTTGATTATAGAGCCGAACAAGCTAAATTGTTAACAAACTCAATCTCATCCCCATCTATTATGATGATACCAATTGGCCCAGTGGTGGGAATCTTTGTCTTCTTAATGTTGAGCTTCAATCCATATTGAAGACTGCAGTCCTTGGTCTTCTGCAAGTGCTTCAGGCCCTCCTCAGTTTCAGCAAGCAAGGTTGTGTCATCTACATAATGTAAGGTGTTGATGAGTCTTCCTCCAATCCTGATGCCACAACACTCCTCCTCATAAAACCCAGCCTCTGTACTTAATTTTAAGACTTACTCTAATGCGACACAACAATGCAGATGGTGTAGCATTGGTGGAAGTATTGGCATACACAGGAAGCTCTGGAGGCCTGGTGGTAATGAGTGTCACTGCCATCCCAAAGGCATGTGATTCGAGTCCATCAGCTACTCCATGGAAGAAAGATGGGCAGTTTCCTCCCATGTGCTTTACTGCTTCTGAAAACCAGCTGGAAGGTCAGCTGTGAGTCGATGGGACACAACAACGACATAGACAAGCAGTTCAAAGCAACAGAATAAAGTCCATAAACAGCTCTGCAGATATTCAACAGATTTTTTTTTCCAGCAAAGATATCAAAGTGATTAATGGAAGAAACAATAATGCTGGCTCTGTGTATATTTATATAAAATATGTGACAAGTGCTTGTATCTTGCATACTTAAAACTATAAACTCACTCTCTTTGAGTGGATTCCAACTTATGGTAACCCTTTATTGTGTCTCCAAGATTGTAAATATTAATTGGAGGAGATTGCCCATCTTTCCCCTGAAGATTTGTTCAAGAGATTGCTGGTGGGTTGAACTGACTGCTTTTCTGTTAGCAGTCCAACATGTACACACTCTGCCACCAGGACTCCTGTTAGAAATCTTCTAACTTAAAAATAATGATTAATTCAATAAGAATTAATAGTATTTGGATAGATAGTTTGCACCAAAAGATATATTGTACCCATTTCCAAATAACACATGAGAAAATATCAGTATAATTCATTTTAAAAGAAATGCAAATTAAAACACAAAGGGTATACCATTACTACTCACTAGCATGTTTAAATTGGAAAAGATCATCCATACCAAGTGTTGGCAAGAAAGTCAGTAATGGAGCTCTTATACATTTGTGGTGGGAGAGCAAAATTGTGCAACCACTTTGGAAAAATGGTTTGGCAGTTTATGACAAAGTTAAAAATATACTTATGATATAACCCAGAAATCCTACTCTTAACATTTATCCAAGAGTGATGAAACCTTATACCCACAGAAAGACTAGTACACAAATGCTCATATAAGCTTTATTCATAATAGTAAAATGAAACCTGGAAACAACTTTAATTCCATCAATAGGCCATTAGATAAACCAATTGTAGTGTATTTTATACAATGAAGTGCCACATAGCCATAAAAAAAAGAACTACTGATACACATACTGACATGGATTAATCTTAAAAAAAATATTCCTCGTTAAAAAAAAGGCATAGGAAAAAGTATGTACAGGATGATTTAATTTATATGAAATTCTAGAAGAGAAATTTAATCGTATAGTGACAGAAAGCAGATGAGTGGTTGAATGGAACTGGAAATAAGAGGAAGATTGGCTAGGATGGAACAAACAATTTTCTGGGATGAAGGGAATGTTCTGTATCTTGATTTTAGTGGTAGTTGGACGATAAACATGTCAGAAATCATAAAAATGTACATTTTTTTATATGCTTACTTTATCGTGTTCAATGAAATGGATTTAAAAAGCACTTATTGAGTATAAAATACTATACCAATAATGTTGTTGTTGTTACTGTGTACTGTCGAGTCAGAACTGACCAAGAACTGGCAGGTTTTCAGAGTCAGTCACATGGGAGGAGATTGCCCACCCCTCTTTCTCCCAAGGAGCAGCTGGTGGCCCCAAACTGCGTGCCTTCAGGATTGTAGTACACCTTCTTGCCACTAGGCCACCAGAGCTCCCTCATAACTATACAAATACTATATCAAACTATGAGTAGGTTACAAGGGAAAGTGCTATCATATTGAATAATGGCAACTTCTTGTGTGTGACAGAAGAACGATGCTCTACTCTGTAGGACTGAAGGACTTTTTCAATGACTAATCTCTTGGAAGCCAAACTCCAAGCCTTCTGAAAAGCCTTTGGTTGGATGCAAACTTCCAGCCTTTCTGTTAGAACCTAAGTGAGTTAACTGTTTGCAACACTCAGCTCTCCTTAGGTTACATTTAGGGAGTAAAAAGTCCTGGGAGGATCTCAGTTTGCAAAGCCCACTCACCTCATGAATACTCCATGTTCTTGGGAATGGAACCACCCTTCTGGACTTGGCCATCTTTCAACTCCACTGTTGGTGCTGAGTCTGGAAATGAAGTACGAATTCTGAGTCTACCCTGTCTTGGTTCAAGAACTCACTGACTCTTAGATTTTCCTTGCTAACTCTTCACCTGAAGTTCAAATCTTTTCAAAGATGAAAGAGAGAGAAATGCTCCAACTATTTTGTGTATATTTACTCTTCCCCCCCTCTTTCCCCCACAACTCTCCTTAACTGCACTGCCAAATTATGTTTGGTTTGGGGTGTGTGTGTGTGTGTGTGTGTGTGTGTGTGTGTGTGTGTATTTCTTAAGAGCTCACCAAAACTTTTCTACTTCCTTAGTTCTTTAGCTCTGACACCCGATTCCATATCCAGTCATCACTGTGAAACAGGACATGAAGTTAGTGAAGAACTTCCCTCTGATTTCAGTCACCTATGTGTCAGAAAGCTGGGCAATGTCTAGGGATGATAGAAAGAAAATTGGTGACTTTGAGCTGTGGTGCTGGAGAAAAGTATTGACTATACCATGGACTATCAGGAAAACAAACAGGTTTGTCCTAGAGAGGGTTAAGCCAGGCTACTCCTTGGAGGCAAGGATTCTGAAGCTTCGTCTGGCATATTTTAGACATATTGCCAGGAGGGGCCAGTTCTTGGAGAGGGACGTCATCCTTGGGAGGGGGTGGAGGGACAGCGCAAGAGAAGAAGACCCTCGATGAGATGGATTGATTCTGTGACTGGGGTATAAGGTTAGGTTTGTCAGAGACAATAAAGTTCGCATAGGATAGAGCATATTTCAGGACTATTGTACATAATGAGTCCCAAGTAACCTGATAGCACACAACAACAAGAAGCATCAGAAGATGAATTCTATTGGGGAAAATCTGCTGCTAGGGACCTCTTCAAATTACTGAGTATCAATTATGTTAGTTTGGGGACTAAAATGCACCTGATTCAGGTTATGTTTTTTTTAAAATTACTTGCTGTCCGTCTGAGAGCTGGGCAATGAATAAGGATAACAGAAGAAGAATTGACACCTTTAAGTTGCAGCATTGGAAAAAGAGTACATGGACTGCCAAAATAGCAAACAGATACATGTTGGACAATGTACAGACAGAATACCCCTTAAAGGCAAGAATGACAAAGCTTCGTCACACATACTTTGGGAATGTTGCTCGGAGCGGCTATTCCTTGGAGAAGGGACATCGCACTTTTTTTTTAAAAAAAAATTTTTGTGTGAGTGTACCGTCAAATCAGATCTGACTGGTACAGGAGGAGATTGTCCCTCCTTTCCCAGCAGAGCATCTGGTGGATTTGAACCATGTGCCTCTGGGATTGTAATTGCAGTTCCTTGCCACTAGGCCACCAGAGCTCCCCTGGGACATCACACTGGTATTGTTAGACATTCAGCAAAAGAGAGGAACACAGTGACTGCAGCAATAGACTCAAGTATGTCAGAAATGGTGTGGATGACACAGGATAGGACAAACAGGTTCGTCCTGGAGAGGGTTCAGATCTGCTGTTCATAGGGTCTCTATGAGTCATATTAGACTTGACAGCTCCTAACAACAACAAAAGAAAGGATTCAGGTAAAGGATGAAATGGTACCAAATAAGCCAGAAGCCACAAAGGCAGTAGCTTTCTGTTGTTGTTGTTGTTGAGGCTTATTAAGAAAACTCCACTTGGAGAATGGCAGTTGGCAAGTTTCCCGAAAATAATGTTTGAAATTATTTTAAAATGTTTGATTTTACTCTATTTTTACAAGATAGACTTTAAGCTCTTTAATACTTGCCCAAAAATACTTGGGTGGTACACAGACATAAAGATTCTGTTGCTAACTTAAAGGTTGAAGAGTCTAAGAAAAACTTGGGACTCTACTTCTGAAAAATCAGCCACTGAAAATTCTATGGAGCATAATTTGACCTGAACATACATGAGGTTGTCATGACCTGGACGGTGCACTTGATAGCATATGCCCAAGACCATCTATAACCCAGTATTAGCATATGCCTAGAAACTCCATCTTTGCTTGTCCTGAACCTAGTGAAGTCCACTTAAGAATAGTCCAAGTTAAAAAGTAACTTTTTGTGTGAAGACTTTCCTGAACACCCAAGTATGAGTTAATCAACTCTTCTTCCATCGAGATGTACTGATCTCTGTTAAAGTGCTTACAGAACAGCTCATCTCTCTGCACCTCTCTCCTCCCCCCACTCAGCTTACTAAGGTTATAAACAGCATCATATTCATCTCTTATAAGTCGCATGCCTACCATACCTCTTAACCATGTCAGCTCACAAATATTTATTACTGTGGTGCTCGGTGCTCTAAAGAGGTACACGAATTGAAGAAGACTTAATTAATTGTGTTTTAGGTGGCAATTTACATAGCAAATTGGCTTCCCTTCTAACAGTTTTTATACAGATTGTTCTGTGCCATGGGTTCCAGTTCTCACAGTGAGTCCGCGTTCTCATAATTTCCATCTAGCTTACTCTGTGTCCATTGATGAAGCTTCCCTTCTCCTCCTTACCTTCTTCTGTTTGCTTGTGGGGAAATATTGACAGTTTAGCCTCATATGTTTGATTGTTTACAGGAACACATTACTCACGGGTGATGATGTTTCTTTCATAAGCCGATCTATTTATTTGATTAAAGGTGACCTTCAGAAATGGCTTCAGCTTCAAGTTACAACGTATATAAGTGAAATAGTCTTTGGGGTTCCTGTAGTCTCTCTCTGTATGGTAGGTCTGGCCTTTCTTCAGGAATTTGGGTTTTGTTCTATATTTTCTTTTCATTCTATCTGTGACTGTCTCTTGTGTTCCTGGTCAGAACCATTTGGTTTATAGTGATAGCTGGGCACCATCCAGTTCTTCTGGATTTAAGTTAGAAGCAGCCATGGTTCATGTAGGCTATTAGTCCTGTTGTTGTTGTTGTTATGTGCCGTCGAGTCGCTTGCGACTCATAGCGACCCTATGTACAACAGCCCTAAACTCCGCTCTGTCCTGTGCCAATGGCACTGTCTCTGACACTCCCATCCCAATTATCCCAGTCACTGATCCACCTCATAGAGGGCCTTCCTCTCCTACGCTGTCCTTCCACCCTCCCAAGCATGATGTCCCTCTCCAAGGACCGGTCTCTCTTCACAACATGTCCAAAGTATGTTAGATGGATCCTCAGAATACTTGCCTCCAAGGAGTCACCCGGTTTAACCCTTTCCAGGACAAATCTGTTTGATTTCCTATGGACTAATTTCTACATGAGAGAAGACTGTGTGTGTGTGTGTGTGTGTGTGTGTGTGTGTGTGTGTGTGTATTTAAGACTTAGTTTTTCTCTCACAGGACTTACAGGCCAGGTAAAAGGAAAGAACATTCAAAAATGTAAGTAGTGTAAGATAAAAGGTAATGTAAGACATAGTAAATGTTGAGCAGTACTACAACAGCAAAGGAGGTCTCTAGGTTGAAAAAATTGGTGCAGATACTCGAGTTTACAGAAAAACAATTGATAATTTTTTCCTGAGTATTCTTTTTGTGCTAAGGACCATGTTGAACCTCCATGTGCATAACCATTTAATTTTCATCACAATTATAAAATTTTATGCATAAAGCAATGGCAGTGTTGTTGTTGTTGTTGTTATTGATTGCTGTCAGGTGAAGCATGACTCACAGTGACTATATGAACCAAAGGTCTAAAGCCTTTCTATAACTATCATCCTTTTTCCAGGTTCATAGGGTTTCCAGAGGCATTTGGCTTAGAAAGTAGATGCCACTTTTGCTTCCAAACTGATCTTAAACTGAGACCTCCACCACACACTGTCTACCAATGACAGCCATTATGGCATTTGACCCCAATGATGTAAGGTTCAGATTCACAGCAAACCCAGATTACCTCAGTACAACAAACTGACAGAAGAGTGCTGTACAACTTAGGAGAATGTTCCTCCAAAATGATAACATTAGCCCCTCAGGTCCAAAAGACATTGAAATATAAGGGCCCTCCATATATACATATGAACAAAAGCTGAGCAAAAAGCCTGGAGCCTTTCTATAACTATTATCATTTGTCCAAGTTCATAGACTTTCCAGAAGTATGTGCTTTTGGAGGTGGATGCCACTCCTGCTTCCAAACCTAAATCAATCTTGGAGCTCCATCAAACACTGCCCATGATGGATGGCCAATTCTGATGTTTGACACACCTATGGCACAATTGTCCATCATCACAGCAACTCTAAGTTACTTCAGTACAACAAATAGACACATCACTGCTGTACTTAAAAGAATATTGATCCCAAATCAACATTTAGCCCAAGATCCTCAGGCCCGAGGGCTCTATAGCATTTTTTAAATACTGGTACTCCCAAATGCTGGTGAACTAAGAGCCAAAGGCCCCCAGTTCATCTGACAATGGCAGTGTAGAAAGTTTAAACAGATGCCACCTTGGAAATAGTATAGGAGGTGCCAGGAATTCTGGGCCCTGCATGCTACACACAGTTAAATGCTCAACTAATGTTTGAAATATTTACAATTCAAACCTATGCAGAGGCACCTTTGAAGACAGGCCTAAAGACCAGCTTCTGAAAGCTCACTGCCTTAAAATTCTCTGTATTTATGTTCTGTTCTTTATTTATGGAGTTGCTGTGGATCAGAATTAACTTGAGGGCAACTAACAACAGCCAGGAATTCTAATAACAGAGTATTTTAGCAAGTTATCCATTGTGATCCACTTCTAAGATTTTTGCTTTGTGAATATATAGTAAAAAAAAATAAATCAAATTATATGATATTTCATTCTCTGACTATCGCTGGCTCATTCACTCACTCTTTAACATCAGGACAGAATCAACTTGTAACTGATCCCCCATTCTATTTTAGAGAATTTAAATCATATGGGAGGATATTGCTCCTGTTTCTCCCAAGAAACAGCTGCTGGATTCAGACTGCTAGGGAGACTAGGCCTTTGGATTAGCCCTGCAACTCCCTATGAACTATGTCAAAAGATCTCCTTTAATTTCAATATGGTATATATAAAATAAACATACACTTTAAAAGCTATTAATAACAAAAATATGTATGTATCAAGTAGAACAATATTGGTACATTAAGCAGGCTTAAACTTGGCTTTAATCTCTACTTACATGTAACAATCTGAGATCATTCTTGGGAAGGTTCATGAGTTGTGCGTCAACTTGTCTAGTCCATGTTTTCTCCTGTAATGAGCTTCCATTTTTCTGATCTGACATTCATAGAATTTCCTAGAAGTGTGACTTGAATCTAAGATATATGACAATCTAGTAAAACTCATCTTCTATCAATGCTTTATCCAGCCATCAGCTCTCAAGACATGAGCCAACAGCTTGCTGGCTTCTTGTAGATTTTGGGATTGGCCAATCTTGCAACCATATGAGGCATCAGCCTTCTGTCTGATCTGACAGTTTTAAATTTTTTAAGCCCCTGCAAGTAAATGACTCAAAAGACTCTTCTAATCTGTCATCTGGTTCTTGGAAATGTGTGTGTATGTGTGTGTGTGTGTGTGTGTGTGAGAGAGAGAGAGAGAGAGAGGAAGAGACAGACAGACAAGGGTGTAGGCAGAATGGGGGCTGCTTTATTTGACCTCTACCAGCTTCACAAGTGTCTATCCACTAGAACATCCACAGTACAAAATCAATTTCCATAAAGTCAGACATGGCTTCCACATTCCCATCCCTATTTCTACTAATTCCAATACTAATCATAGTGATCAATTACAAGGTCCAAAATCTGTGGCAATGACCACATAGATCTTGCAGAACTATACTTTAGGTGATTGTGTTTATTAGGCAAATTAACAGGTTGCAATTCGTGTTGGCAATAGGACAAAATTCCTTTGTCCAGGCAGCTTCTCAAGCATGCCTTCAGGCTTTTTCAACTTCAGCCTCCCTGTTTAGGTTAGTGTTATAAAATTTCCTTAGTTCTTCTAATTATGGTGTCTCCCTCAGTCCTCCAGTAAACTTGGTCAAAGGTCACTGGCTCTGGCTCTGGGGCAGCAATTCCAAGTCAGTTCTGTTTCATTTCAGTCTTTGATTCTCCACTGAGGCCACTGCTGCTCTTATCCCAGGCTGTTCTTAGTCCCAAGCTGACTGACCTGACAGACACAGGAATTTCTGATGCTGAAGCATTCTGTACTTTCTGCTCTCTATTCCTTGCTAGTAGTGAGATTCCCACCTTTGCTGCTAAACTTGATCAGTTTAAAGCTGGTAGAACTGGCAAAACAGACCAAGTCAAAGGCTAGAAAGGCTATTTTGACCATTAAACCCATGACCTCACACTATGTGTGTATCTCATCAATACCGCACCTCTGTAGAACTTAATCTAAGACAATTCCTGAATTAATGTTTCGGATGCTAATTTTCATCTTGGAATTTCTTTTCCTGGGAACACTGTTAGTTCTCCTGACACCAGAAATAGTGCTACAGACTGTAAAGTGAGAAGATCTGGGAGCTCACTAACTGATGAGTGGTGAGGGGAGGAGGACTCTGTTCCATGCACTTATTCAGGGGCCCAGGGAGATGGAGGGTCCTTATCCACTTTATCATGCATAATAATGTCTGCATGAGTTCAGAGGCAAGAAAAGAAAGGTAAGAAGGTGAAGGGAAATTTTGACCCATATTCCACAGCCCCTAACTGGCTACCAGAAAGGTATCTGCATTCTTGAGATGGAATGTGATGAAGCATAGAATATTATCTCTGCTACAGAAAGATATCTAATATATTTAGCTTGAGTAATGAAACAGATGTGTGCATTCATGTATATAAGTTGAGGAAATCACTAAGTTAAATCAGGTATTAGGTACGCAAATAGATTTCTGCAATTGTTCTTATTAGTTGCCATGAAGTTGGGTCTAAGTAAGTAAAACCAAGGTCTGTGTCATCCTCATGATTGGTTACAAATGAACTTGTGATTCAGAGAGTTCTCCTGACTGGTTTTTGGAATTTGGTTACCAGTTTTTTTCTTCCTAGTTCCAATCTGGAAGCATCATTGAAATTTGTCTACCATGAGTGACGCTACTGGTATACCGGTATACCCCTATCACCACAACAACCTTCAAGGTACCAGAGTATAGTAAAATGGCAGTTGAGTGGTAGAAACAAGCATGTAATATCTTGGCTCCACAGTTAACACTCTTGGTAACAGCAGCCAGGAAAGCAAGAGACTAATTGTATTGGGAAATTCAGCTGTGAGGAACCTCTCAAGAATACTGAAGAGCAATGACGTCAGGTTGGAGACTAAGGTGCTCCTGATCCAGGCTATAGTCTTAGCAATTACGTGCTATGCATTGGAGAGTTGAACAGTGAGTAGGGATGATAGAAAAATAATTGATGCCTTTGAGCTGTGGTGCTGGAGAAGAGTGTTGAATATACCATGGACTGCTAGGAGAACAAACAGGTTTGTCCTAGAGAAGGTGAAGCCAGAATGCTCCTTGGAGTCAAGGATTCTGAAGCTTCGTCTGACATACTTTGGGCATGTTGCAAGGAGGGACTGGTCCTTGGAGAGGGACATCATGTTTGGGAGAGTGGAGGGGCAGTGAAGGAGAGGAAGACCTTCGATGAGATGGATCGATTCTGTGACTGGAGTGGTGGGAATGAGTGCATTTGAGACGGCGAGGTTGGCACAGGATAAAATGGCATTTAGGGCTCTTGTACAAGTGACTTGATAGCACATAACAACAACAACAACAGTTGTATAGTAGGGAGCTCAGGTTGCCTAGTGACAAAAAAGCTGCTCTGCAATCCCAAAGGCTCATGGTTAGAGGTTACCAGGTGATCTGTGAGAGAAGGATGGGCAGTCTCCTTCCATGCACTTAATTGCCTCGAAAACCCATGTGTCGGTCAGCTATGGATTGGTTCCAACTCTATAGTATACAAAAACAATAACAACAACAGTTGTGTAGAATGCAACGTGTCCAGCTGCTAATCAGAAGATCAACAGTTCAAACACATCAGAGACACTGTGGGAGAAAGACAGATCGTTTTCTCTAATAAAGATTCATAGCATTGAAAATCCCATGTAGAGCAAATATGAGTTGAACTGGGCCTAGCATAAGTAGGAGTGTTTTTAAAAGAGGAAATAGAATCATTTGGATGATAACCAGAGAACATTTTTGAAATGCAAAATTTATGTAAAGCCCTTTTCCCACATTAGGATTGTTTTGTATGAGAACTCAGGAACTGATCTTTTCAACCAAGCTTCAACCTCATGGTCCATGCTCATCCAAGTCACTGAGTCAGGCCATTACAAACTTACAATGAGGGAAAACCACTGGATATTCCAGTCCACTGCACCAGGCTCTGTTGTTTCAGAGGCATTCAGCAAAAGATAGCTGTTTCTCTGCAATGTCTTTACAGGACACTGGCCTTTCAGGATGTGCAGTGGACAATTTAGAAACTAGTGAGACTTCTCTTTTGCATGTCAGAGTCCCAGATTCCTGTAAAGGGGAAGGGACAGTGAGCCCTGGTGCCCTGAACCTCTCCCACTAATTAATTATCGATGTTGCCTGGGGCTGAGACAGGGCCACTACAAATCTGATCTCTAGATTAGACTCACTTGATACACAAGAAAATATGTGGAGAACCCATAATAGCCAATGGATAATAAAGCTCTCTGGAAAAAAAGAATGGACCAGAATAGCTTTTAGAAAAACAGGTTCTTCTGGGTAATAAGATGTACGTTCTTCCTTTTGAACAGCTAGATTGGTTCCCCTCCCCTCCTCTTCCCGGTTATGGGAAACATTTGTTTGTATGTTCTATAACGTTTGACTGTGTGGATCATAACAAACTGTGGCAGACTCTGCGAAGAATGGGAATCCCAGAACACTTGATTGTGCTAATGTGAAACCTATACTTGGACCAGGAGGCAGTCGCCAGAACAGAGCATGGGAGCACTGCATGGTTCAAAATTGGGAAGGGCGTACGCCAGGGATGTATCCTGTCTTCATACCTTTTCAACCTGTATGCAGAACAGATTACCCAGGATGCTGGGCTCTATGAGGAGAAATGTGGGGTCAAGATTGGTGGAAGATCTATCAACAATCTGTGTTAAGCAGATGATACAACCCTGCTTGCTGAAACTGAGGAGGACCTGAAGCACTTGCTGCAGAGGGTCAAGAACTGCAGCCTCCAATATGCATTGAGGCTCAGTGTGAAGAAGACAAAGAGTCTCACCACTGTGCAAATTGGCAGTTTCAGGATGGATGGTGAAGAGATTGAGATTGTTCACAGCTTTAGTTTGCTTGGCTCCACAGCCAACACTCTTGGCATGAGTAGCCAGGAAATTAAAAGGCGCATTGCCATGGGAAAGTCTGCTGTTAGGGACCTCTCCAAAGTACTGAAGGACAATGGTGTCTCTCTGGAGACTAAGGTGCATCTGATACCGGCCATGGTCTTTGCAATCACTTGTTACACATCAGAGAGTTGGACAATGACCGAGGAGGATAGAAGGAGAATTGATGCCTTTGAGTTGTGGTGCTGGAGAAGAGTATTGAGAGTACCATGGACTGCTAGGAAAACGAACAGATTCATCCTGGAAAGGGTTAAACCACCTACTTGAAGGCAAGGATTCTGAGGCTCTGTCTAACATATTTTGGACATGTTGCAAGGAGAGACCGGTCCTTGGAAAAGGACATCATGCTTGGGAGGGTGGAGGGACAGTGCAGGAGGGGAAGGCCCTCTATGAGGTGGACTGATCTAGTGACTGGGGTAATCGGGACCGGAGTGTGAGAGACAGTGTGATTGGCACAGGACAGAGCAGAGTTTAGGGCTGTTGTACATAGGGTCGCTATGAGTCGCAAGCAACTCAATGGCACATGACAACAACAACATGTTCTATAGAGAAGAGGTATATGGAAACTCAGAGTATTATCCAGTAATTTCCAGCGTCACTACTTCTAGAAACTTAAAACTTGCTTTTAAAAACTGTAAACGTAGTGAATCCCCACTTTAAAACTTCAAATGGAAGAAAGGAATAGAAAAAAATGAAAAATTAAGTGTATTTTTAACATCCCTTAACTTTCTAAAACTGATCATAGTTAAGAAAGCTATAATACAGCACATATACTTCTAGAAAATAGAAAACATATATTGTAATGTATTTTACACATACATATACATTATGGTACTTTTAAAATATTATTACATATTGATTAATACATCTTGGAATATTTTGTCTCAGCAATGCAGATTGGATTTCTTCTTTTTGAATAGCTGCCTAGGCTTTTTATTAATATGCTTTAGTTGATGTGTTGTTGTTGTTAGGTGCTATCGAGTCAGCTCTACCCTTATGTACAATAGATCAAAACCAGAACCTTGCACCTGCCTCACAATCTCTGCTGTATTTAAACCAATTGTTGTCAGTGTTTCAGTCTGCCTTTTGATGGTCTTTGTCTTTTTCACTGACTCTCTGCTTTGCCATCTTCCTTTCTCCAGAGACTGGCCTCTGCTAACAAGTCCGAAGGTATGTGAGATGAAATCTTACCATCTTTATTTCTAAGGAGCATTCTAACTGAATTTCTTCCAAGACAGATTTTTTTCTTTTGACAGTCCATTTATTCTTCATCAACTTCATAACTCAAAGGCATCATTTCTTCATCAAGTGTTATGTATGAGTTCCCTGTTACTGAACATTTAAATTATATTTCCATTTGTTTTAAGAGTGCAAAGTTGCAAACAACATTCTTTGTGTGTATATTTTTGCACATTTGTGCAAGTATAATTTAGGATAAATTCCTAGAAGTTAACAAATCAAATACTACACAGTAAAATGTTTTTACAGATATTATACATGCTCTTCATAAAAGTTTTTAATATTTTACTAATATACAAAATGGACAATTTACCAACAGTGTGGCTTGTCCGGGTTTTACTAAATTTCTACATTTCTGCCAGTATGACAGTTTTAAAGTGTCATCTTTGGGTTCCATTTTCATTCCTTTCATCAAAGCTTCTACTTTGATTCTTCTAGCCAAAAGGATACAAAACAGATTTGACAAATACTGCATAGTGCCATTGTTATAAAAGAGGACTGACATAGAGGTTGGGGGAAGACTGAGAAAGAGGGGATAAATAATATATACTGCATTGAGACAGATGAGGGAAAGAACTGTTTGAAAGGGATATATGATTATGTATGATTGTCATGACAGGAGTCCAGAATGAAGGCTATATTGTGAACTGGATTTGGGGGGGAAGAATAGTATAACAATGAAATAATTTTTCTTTTACTTTTCAAAGAGAAGAGTGAATTGAGGGGGATGGGTGGGAAGGAAAGTGCAACAATGAATGAATGGAAATCCAAAGTCTCTGTAAACTTTCACTAAAATTATTATTTTTTTAATTTTTATTGTATTATTTTTACGTGTACCGTCACATCAGATCTGACTGGTACAGGAGGAGATTGCCCCCTCCTTCTCCAGCAGAGCATCTGGTGGATTTGAACTGCGTACCTCTGGGATTGCAATGCAGCATCTTGCCACTAGGCCACCAGAGCTCCCCAAAAATTATTATTTTTTTTTAAAATGTTCAGAGTTACCTGCAACTGCAGAAAAGTAATTTGTCTTCAGTAACATTTTGTGCATTGAGATGCTCCTTGGCCTAGTAGCTTCTATCATCTGTTATCAGGACACAAAGTTTCAAACCATCTGGGAGATATAGAGTAAGAGATAGTTTGTTTACTAATGATTGTGTTGTTGAAGGACTCAGTCTGGACCCTGGTTGCTTTCCTTGTCTGCAGTGTCTGGTTGGCATAGGGGCTGCCAACAGCTGGAACACCGCTGTGGCTTCCTGACCAACCTAGCCAAGCCATGTTGGATGCTCATACTTTGCTGCCACTTTCTGAGGCTGTCAGGGTAGCAGCTGCTTCAAGTTTCATTAAGAAGTCATGGATTAACACTCGGCTAGATTTTCATGTTCACACTACACCTACCCCTTTCATGATCTTATTGGGTGTCACCGCGAGTTTAGAATGAGCAACTCCAGGGAAAGAGATAAAAGGAGGGGAGCTGTTGTTCTCTGTGCAGGTTTCAAGCTACTCATCCTATCTCTTGGTCATCTTTTGGAACCCTCATTTGCCATTTGCTTCCTTTGATGTGCTAAGCGTTGTGAGGACCACTGATTTGCTCGTCCACTGCCTCCACAGCTATGTGGACAGTGTAATGGTTATCTGCTAGTTAATCGTGGAGAACGCTACTGTCAGGGGCTAAAAAAACATAGGTATAGTTTGGGGTCTTGCATGGATTTAAGTCCCAGAGCAGCTCAAGGGACAGCGTCTTTCTTCTCGAATACTTTCACTTGGACCACACACAAAGTCACTGTATAGCATAGTAGAGAGTTGTTCAGGCTCTAGAATTGTGTAGACTGGAGCTTGAATGTCAGTACAGCCAGTCAATTGCTGTGTGGCTGTGAGAAAGCTATTTAACCTCTCTGTGCCTCTGTTTTTCTGCTGTGTCTGGTCTTTTCAATCATTTGTTATGCATCTGAGAGCTGAGAAAAGATAAGGATGACAGAAGAAGAATCAATGCTTTTGAATTGTGGTGTGTTGAAGAAAAACACTGAATATTCCATGGTCTTGAAGAAAGTGCAATGAGAGAGCTCCTTAGAGGCAAGGATAGCGAAACTTCGTCTCACATACTAGGGTGTGTTGTTAGGAGGGGCTAGTCTTTGGAAAGAGACTTTGTACTTGGAAAGGTGGAGAGCAAGACCCTGAACAAGGTGCATTAACCCACTGACTTGAACCATAGTCTCAAGTATATCCGAGATGTTGCAGGTGGCACAAAATAGGACAGGGTTCAGATGTGTTGTTTATAGGGTTGTTGTGAGTCATACTTGATTCAGTTTCACCTAACAACACACAACAACAACTATAATTATATCTAATTCATAGGCTGAGAGATTTTCAGTGGGATAGTGATGGACACGATCTGTGCTTGGCCTATAATAAGTATTCAGTGCCAGCTGGAATTATTACAACTAGCTTGTGACAGCCTGGTTATTGTGATAGAGAGAAAAAAAAAATATCTATTTTCAAGTCTAAATGACAGTGAGCTACTAATTCCAGCATTTATCAGAAACTATCTGTGGGGGTTTTTTTGGTTTTTTTTTCACCTTTCTAGATTTCCCTTACCTGGTTTATTGTCTCAATCATTTTTCATGTGAAGACTCTTTAGGGAAGGAGTCTTTAGCAGCAGGACCCCTAAGGGACTTTTTAATAGTCTCACATAGGTACCCCCACTTCAGCAGTTACTTCTTTTTTTTTTTCTTTTCTTCTCCCTGCCTCTTTTTAAACAGTCCCTCCGTAAGGACTATCCACTTAGCTTTGTATCCAAAGACGAAATCTGTAGGTGAAAGGAGTTAGCCTACCTTACAGACTGGTTAATTTCAGGGTCGAAAATATGGAACGCTTCACGAATTTGCGTGTCATCCTTGCGCAGGGGCCATGCTAATCTTCTCTGTATCGTTCCAATTTTAGTATATGTGCTGCCGAAGGGAGCACAGCAGTTACTTCTGTGCTGCCCATAAAATGTAGTTGTTGGCTCGGGGGCAGGAGGCAATGCAGCTCTCCTCCTGACACGATTTGGTGGTGAAAAAGTGGCGAGAGTAGGTACGTCGTGCTCACTGGGCAGAAAGAGGCTAAAGTGAATGGAGGGTCAGAAAGAACCGTCTCCAGCGTTTATATCACTCCCCTTTGCACTCAAGTGCCACATATTATTTGGGGTCCATAAAATTGAGGAAAAAGCAAAGAACTAGAATGTTTTCCACAGATTACAAATTTCTTCTCCATAAGGTAGTTTATTTCTATTAGAACACCCACAATCAGTTGTTAAGTTAAATCTACTTCCCGAGGCAGTACATGACAAAGTGATAATTACCACAGACTTTTTGGTCAATAATACAAAATCGATTCAATGAGTTGTGGGAGAATGTCAAATGTATCATTCAGGAAGAGTGCAAATGGTCATTACAAAAACAGAAGAGAAAAAAAAAAGACCAAAACTGATGTCTGAAGAAACTCTGAAGATTGCACTGGAGTGCAGAGAAGCCAAAGCACAAGAAAGAAGTCAAGATACTAAAGAGCTGAACAGAGATTCCAAAAGGCAGCACAGGATGACAAAGCAAAATATTACAATGATATGTGCAAGGAGCTGGAATCAGAAAATCAAAAGGGTAGAACACGCTCAGCATTTCTTAAGCTCAAGGAACTGAAAAGCAAATTCAAACCTCGAGTTGCTATAATAAATGATGCTTTAGGAAGAATAAGAAATGATCCAGGAAGTATTAAAAAGAAGATGGAAAGAATATACTGAGTTACTGTACTGAAAGGAATTGGCAGACACAGAAGAATTTAATGAAACAACATATGAGCAAGAGTCTATGGTGATAAAGGAAGAATTTCAAGCTGCTTTAAAGGAAATAGCAAAAAATAAATAAATAAATAAGGCCCCAGGAATAGACGGAATACCAACTGAGGTATTTCAGCTAAAAGATGCTGCCCTGGATGTGCTCACCAAGTTGTGCCAAGAAATCTGGAAAACAACCACTTGGCCAACTGACTGGAAGAGACCTATATTTGTTCCTATTCCAAAAAAAAGGGTGACCCAACAGAGTGTGGAAACTATAGAACATTATCATTGACGTTACATGCAAGCAAGATTCTACCGAAGATTATCCAAAAGCAACTGGAACAGCATATCAGTAGAGAACTGCCAGAAGTCCAGGCTGGGTTTAGAAGGGGTTGTGGTACTAGGGATATTGTAGCTGATGTTAGATGGATCTTAGCTGAAAGCAGGGAATACCAGAGGAATGTATATCTGTTTTTCATTGATTGTGCGAAGGCGTTTGACTGTGTGAATCATAACAAACTGTGGCTGACTTTGAGAAGAATGGGAATCCCAGAACACTTGATCGTGCTAATGTGAAACCTATATTTGGACCAAGAGGCAGTCACCAGAACAGAGCAGGGAAACACTGCATGGTTCAAAATTAGGAAAGGTGTACACCAGGGATGTATCCTATCTCAATACCTTTTCAACCAGTATGCAGAACAGATTATCTGGGAGGCTGGGCTCTATGAGGAGAAGTGTGGTGTCAGGATTGGTGGAAGATCTATTAATGATCTGCATTATGCAGATGACACAACCCTGCTTGCTGAAACTGAGGAGGACCTGAAATGCTTGCTGCAGAGGGTCAAGGACTGCAGCCTTCAGTATGGATTGAGGCTCAATGCCAGGAACACTAAAATTCTTACCACTGGACCAATTGGCAGCATCAGGATGGATGGTGAAGAGATTGAGATTGTTAACAACTTTAGTTTCTTTGGCTCCACGGTCAACACTCTTGGCATCAGCAGCCAGGAAATAAAAAAATGTATTGCGATAGGAAAGTCTGCTGTTAGGGGCCTCTCAAGGGTACTGAAGAGCAATGGTGTCTCTCTAGAGACTAAGGTGCATCTGATATAGGCTATGGTCTTTGCAATTACTTGTTATGCATCAGAGAGTTGAACAATGATTAGGGAGGATAGAAGGATTTGAGCTGTGGTGCTGGAGAAGAGTATTGAATATACCATGGACTGCCAAGAAAACAGATTCATCCTGGAGAGGGTTAAACCTGGCTGCTTCTTGGAGGCAAGGATTCTGGGGCTTTGTCTGACATAATTTGGTCATGTTGCCAGGAGGGACGGGTCCTTGGAGAGGGACACCATGCTTGGGAGGGTGGAGGGACAGCGCAGGATGGGAAGACCCTCTATGAGGTGGATTGATTCAGTGACTGGAGTAACCAGAATGGGTGTGTCAGAAGCAGTGCAATTGGCATAAGATAGAGCAGGGTTTAGGGCTGTTGTACATAGGGTCGCTAAGAGTTGCAAGCGACTCGACGGCACATAACAACAACAACAACAACAACAACAACAACAACAGTAACAACAACAGTAACAATAACAACAACAACATTCAAAAGAATTCTATAAACTGGGAAAGTGACTAAGGGGGCATGACCAAAAGAGAGTTCTTGGCTACTAAAGGCTGAGGAGAGTTTATGTCTCTGATCTGAGTCGTTATGTCATCTATATCTCTATCTATGAGGGTCAGGGAAGCACAGTTACACCAAGAGTAAATAATAGCTATGTCTTGAAGGTAAAAAATTCTGCAAGAAAAGTGGCCATAATTTTTCAAAAAGTCTACACAATAGGGGGAAAAATGAGAGATAGTACAAGATGAAAGGGTATTAAACAGATACGACCTGAAAGCAATGTATAAATCTCCATTTGAATTTGATTTTATAAAAATAAAATTAATGAGTGCTTTGCTTATTCGTGGCTTCTTTCCATTCCAAATGAAGCTGGAGATTCCCTTTTCCATCTCATTGAAGAATGGAATTGGTATTTGTATTGGGATTGCATTGAACGTGTATACTGCCTTTGGTAGTATTGCCATTTTCACAACATTGAGTATTCCTATCCATGAGCAAGGGATATTCTTCCACTTCTCCAGGTCTCTTTTTGTTTCTTGTAATAATGTTTTGTAGGTATCTCACTCCCTGACTTAAAATCCTACTACACTGCCGTGGTAGTCAAGACAGCATGGTACTGGTACAATGACAGACACATAGATCAATGGAAT
>NW_006399804.1:17181756-17192418 GCF_000299155.1 Elephantulus edwardii | reverse complement strand
AAAGTATTATATTTTAGGGCATTATTTTTATCGTAGGAGTACGCAATGAGGGTTGCAGAGTGGATTATATTTGGGGGTGGGGGGTGGGGTTTGGGGAAGTGCAGGGGGTTTTTGTACCAATGAGGGAGTTTTTCTTTTGCTTTTCAAGGAGAGGAGCAAACGGGGTGGGGGGCGGTGTGCGGGGAGAAGGGTGCAACAATGAATGAATGGAATTCCAAAATCTGTAGATGTTCATTGAAATGAAAAATAAACAAACTAAATTAAAAAAAAATAATGAGATTACCATAAAAGACATTTGTGGCAAAATTGGAGATAAGTGAGCTGATTCTCAGGTGGCATGATGAAATTGTCCAAGTTTTTAATACCATTGTAGTTACTTGGGTTTACACTGTAGTTCTTGTTGAAGGTGATTGCCTGTTAAAATAACTGAAGACAAAGCTCTGTAATTGGTGTAGCTTATTTTCCAAAGATGCGAGGGAGAAAAAGACAGTAAGAGCCAGAGAAGGAGTGAGAGAGAGCAAGCAAATGTAACAAATATGTTCACCATTGCTGAATCTAAGTGTTCATCCTACTGGGATTTTTTAAACTTTACATATGTTTAAAATATGTTTGAAAAATTGCAAACTCAAAACATAGAGGAGTGAAGGAGAGTGTATGGTTGTAGGAAATGGTGTAAGTCTTTGATGACTCTTTAAAACTTGTTTGTTTAAAAGTTTAATTACTTTCTATTATAGTTAGAGTAAAAGTTTGTATTTGTTATCTTAAAATGAACCATTCCTGCATATTTTGTTCCACAATATCAATTATAATACACACAGTATCTGATTATTCACTCACTTTGTATTATCCTTCCCTTTACCCATCCCTGATGCGTTTGTGAAAGTTTACAAAGTATAAATTCTTTACATTTTCTGGGTATTGAATATTTATCCAATATAGGTTATGTTCTCCTACTATAGATTGAATGTACCCTGGTGCTCCTGTGATTCAGTGCTCATCTATTTACTGAAAAGGTGATGGTCCACTTCTACTAGCAAGACTACAACTATTTGCTTCCATAAAATTTGCAGTTTGGGAAACTATGCTGAAACTGAGGAGGATCTGAAACAATTGCTGTAGAAGGTCAAAGACTACAGTCTTCAATGCGGATTGAAGCTCAACATCAAAAAGACAAAGATTTTTACCACTGGACTGATTTGCAGCACTATGATAGGTGGAGAAGAGATTGAGGTTAGCAATTACAGCTTGCTTAGCTCCACAGTCAACACTCTTGGCACCAGCAGTCAGGAAATCAAAAGACTAATTGCACTGGGGAAATCTGTGGTCAGGGACCTCTCCAGAATACTGAGAAGCAACGATGTCAGTCTAGAGACCAAGGTACACCACCTGATTCAAGCCATGGTCTTCACAATTACTTGCTAAGCATGAGAGAGGTGGACAGTTACTAAGGATGACAGAAGAAGAATTGATGCCTTTGAGTTATAGTGCTAGAGTCAAGTCTTGAACATACCACAGACTGCCAAGAAAACACATAGGTCTGTCTTGGAGAGGGTAAAACAAATTTCTCCTTGGAAACTAGGATTTTGAAGATCCATCTCACATATTTTGGGTACCTGGCCAGGAGAAGGACATCATGCTCTGAAAGGTGGAGTGACAACAAAGGAGAGAAAGACCCTGGATGAGATGGATTGATACAGTAACTGGGGCAGTGGGGGTAGATGTATCAGAGTCAGTTAGACTGGCTCAGGGGAGGGCAGGCTTCAGAGCTGCTGTACACAGGGTTGCTATGAGCATATGACAATAACATGGAAAGTTCCACTCTGTTCTATAATATCACCATAAGTTAAAGTTGATTAAACAGAAAGAGCTTTAAGTTTTTTTGTGCTCACTTTTTTAAAATTTGAGGTTGTAATAAAGTTATGCTTTTTTGAAAAGAAACGCTATGAAGGCTTTGGTAGCCTATAAGCTGCACTGCAATCCCTAAGGTGTGCTGTTTGAATCCCTCAGCTGCTCCATGGGAGAAGGATGGGCAATCTTCTCAGGTGCAATTAACTGCCTCTGAAAACCTGCTGGAGGGTCAGCTATGGGTCAGTTTTGACTTAAAGGTACACAATAACAACATACCTATTGTTATAATCCTATTTGGTAAGCACATTTTTGGGGGTACATTAATGAAGCAGTATTAGGGTCATAAGTTAATCACTTTGAGATCAGAAAGAGCACACTGAAGAAGCAATAAATTAAGTAATTACACAGCGAGAGGGTAAGATAGATGCCATAGCACATAGGGCTCACAAGGAACCAATGAACCCTGTTAAGACAAGGGCCTTTCCCTGCACAGAGAAAGAGAAATTTCCCCTAGAGATGGGGCCTTGAATTTGGACTTCTAGTCTCCTAAAGAAGCTTTGGTCCTGAGGAAGCTCTGGTGGCTAAGTGGTAAGAAAATGCACTGTAAACTGAAAGGTACACAGTTCCAATCCATCAGCTGCTCCACTGGAGAGAAATGGTCAATCTCCTCCTATGTGATTTACTGCCTCTGAAAATTCACTAAAGGGTCAACTATAGGTTGGATCTTACTCAACAGTACTCAAGAACAGCAACAGTCTCATAATCTGTGAGGAAACAAATTTCTGTTTGCTAAAGCGACTCACTTGTGGTATTGTTGTTCTCAAAGTACTGCTGTTGTTAGATAATACCCTTTAATTGACTGTGACTCAGTGTGACCTTATGAACAACAGAATTGAATCAAATCAACAGATTTGAACAATATATTTCAGTTACTAGCTAACTAAATATTGTAGCTGATGTTACATGGATCTTGGCTGAAAACAGGGAATACCAGAGGAATGTCTATCTGTGTTTCATTGACTATGCAAAGGCATTTGATTGTGTAGATCATAACAAACTATGGCTGACTCTGAGAAGAATGGGAATCCCAGAACACTTGATCGTTCTAATGTGAAACTTATACTTGGACCAGGAGGCAGTCATCAGAACAGAGAGCAAGGGAACACTGCATGGTTCAAAATTTGGAAGGGTGTACACCAGGGTTGCATCCTATCTCCATAACTTTTCAACCTATATGCAGAACAGATTATCCGGGAGGCTGGGCTCTCTGAGGAGAAATGTGGGGTCAAGATTGGTGGACAATTTATCAACAACCTGCGTTATGTGGATGACACAACCCTGCTTGCTGAAACTGAAGAGGACCTGAAGCGCCTGTGCAGAGTGTCAAGGACTGCAGTCTACAATATGGATTGAGGCTCAATGTCAAGAAGACAAAGATTCTCACCACTGGACCAATTGGCAGCATCAGGATGGATGGTGAAGAGATTGAGATTGTACACAGCTTTAGTTTGCTTGGCTCCATAGTCAACAGTCTTGGCACCAGCAGCCAGGAAATTAAAAGGCACATTGCCATGGGAAAGTCTGCTGTTAGGGACCTCTCCGAAGTACTGAAGAGCAATGGTGTCTCTCTGGAGACTAAGGTGCATCTGATACAGGCTTTGGTCTTCCCAATCACTTGTTATGCATCAGAGAGTTGGACAATGACCAAGGAGGATAGAAGGAGAATTGATGCCTTTGAGCTGTGGTGCTGGAGAAGAGTATTGAGAATACCATGGACTGCTCGGAAAACAAACATATTTGTCCTGGAAAGGGTTAAACCGGGTGGCTTCTTGGAGGCAAGGATTCTGAGGCTCCATCTAACATACTTTGGACATGTTGTGAGGAGAGACCGGTCCTTGGAGAGGGACATCATGCTTGGGAGGGTGGAGGGATAGTGCAGGAGAAGAAGGCCCTCTATGAGGTGGATTGATTCAGTGACTGGGATAATTGGGATGGGAGTGTCAGAGACAGTGCGATTGGCACAGGACAGAGCGGAGTTTAGGGCTGTTGTACATAGGGTTGCTATGAGTCGCAGGCGACTCGACGGCACATAACAACAACAACAACAACAGCTAACCAAAATATATGCTGAACCATGCTCTAATTATTCTCTGTGGTAGTTAATTTGATGGTTTGATGCGAGTGCATAGCTATGGCATGAGTCAATGTCTTCCCTCTTTCCTAGGAAAGAGGCTCAATACCACTTGCATGCTTGAATTGAAAACTGTACTGCTACCCACACATCCCCTGAGGCTGAACAAATGGGATTGCTTCCTGATGTGACTAAGCACAGATGGCTATCGTCCAATAGAAGGAAGGACTGACTACCTGAGCCTACTTTTGACCTTCTCTTTGCCTCTATTCCCACTTGATGCAGAATCTATGAAGTATGGATAACATCTCCTTTTCTGCATCACCATCCAGAAAAACATGTTTCTGCAAGAATCAAAGGTTAAACTGTATTTATGCACGATATAAAATTTGTTGTTTGGTTGTTAAAAGTTTTGCTCACATTTCCAGTTGGGGTTTGTTTTTGTTTGTTTGTTTTTTGCACTGGAAGGCCAGGTCAGATGTTCAAAATTATATTAATATTGTGCTACTATTGTATCTTAGACTCCACAAACCAAAATAGTTTAATCCTAAGTAATAACTCTAATCACTGGGCATTTAGGCTCAGTCAGGGTAGGCTGGCCACAAGATATTTTGGTGAGGAGAAGTTTGGGTAAAATAATTCCAACCACAAGGACATCTTTGATGAGGGATAACAAAGCATTCTGAAAAGTCTCTCATCAAATGACAAATCTTTACATAGTTGTCGAAAGT
Organism: Elephantulus edwardii; assembly: GCF_000299155.1. Taxonomy (NCBI): domain Eukaryota; kingdom Metazoa; phylum Chordata; class Mammalia; order Macroscelidea; family Macroscelididae; genus Elephantulus; species Elephantulus edwardii. The sequence continues at coordinate 17,187,708 of NW_006399804.1, read as the reverse complement.
TTGCTTATCACAAAGCTTGTAAACCTTCACTAGGTATCGGTGCCTAAACAAAGTGACAGTAGCAGAAAGGAATGCATGAGTCATTTTTGAAGAGAAAGATCCAAACTGTGGTTCTCAGATTCAAGGGTCCAGCAAAATTCTCCATTTTTTTTTTAAAATGAGAAGGTAGAATAGGCCTGATAACTTTAAATTTTTATAAAGGAAGCACTTACATCAAACCTATCATCTACTATGGCCATGATTTCCCAAACAAAAATAATCCTTAATTAAGAGCAAGTAGGGTGAGCATGATTGGAAAACTGAAGTTTTATTTCCTGCTATTGATTTGTCTCTGATTTACGCAACCCCATGGACCACAGAGGAAAACATTGCCTTGTCTTGTGCCCTCTTCATGATCATTGCTATACTTAAATCCATTGTTGGGTATGGGTCATTTTTTTCCCCCACTGTGATTTTAATATATCATAATTAAATTTTCCAAAATCAAAGAACACGAATATAGAGATCAGCTCAGAAAGAAGTAATAGTATAGAGATCAGCTCAGAAAGAAGTAATAGTTATGTATAAAGGAAGATCAATAAAACTAAGCTCTGTTTCCTCAGCAGAAACCATATAGGCTAGAAAGCAAACATGTATACAAATCTGAGAAAGAGAGAGAGAGAGAAATTGTCAACTAAGAGTTATATACCTCGCAGAACTCTTCCTCAAATATGGCACTGAAATTGGAATATTTGTAAATAAGAAGAAATTAAAGGAATCTGAAAACTAGACCTATCTTAAGAGAAATACTAATAGGCATTCTTGGAATAGAAAATCAGCAACAGAAAACAGTCTGAAATTCAAGAAATGAAAAGAACGTTCAGAAACTCATCTAGACATGTTGTTGTTGTTCTTACGTACTGTCAAGTCAGAACTGACTCGTAGCTCACCCTCCAGAGAGTCTTCAGAGGCAGTAAATTGCATGGAAAGAGATTGCCCATCTTTCTCTTTTAGAGCAACTTGTGGATTCAAACCACTTGCCTTTAGGTTGGCCATCACAACTCCTTTCCACTTAACCACCAGAAACTTCGGACCCAGGTGTGGGAATACATAAAGTTAAATAAACCCAAACTAGACTAAATTAAATAGTAAAGCAGACTAAAAATAGGGAAACCGAGGTACCAGTCTACAAATGAGTACAACTACTATGCAAATGTTATTCAGGTACAGAACCTTCAAGTGAAGAGGCTGTCCAAGACACTGACTAGGTAAGTAATTATTTCAGACTTGAGAATAAAATAGTAATTTGCAGTGTAACATTAAAGAAAATTAATAAACCTTAACAAAATAGAAGAAAATCATAAGAACTTAGTAAAGCCTAAAACAACAGCAATGAAGAAAAAGAGAAGAAAAACAGTTTTTTAAAAAATCAGCACAGAAAAAAAAAATCAGCACAGAAGTAGATGGAATAAAGAAATCAGCAATATCACAAAAAAAGAAGTCAATAAAGCTACAGTAATCAAATTCTACCTCTGGTGGCATAATCTATAGGAATTTGCATTGCTAATCCGAAGGTAGTGGCTTTCTACCAGTTTGAATCCAAGGAGGAAAGATGATCACTCTCCTCCCTAGTGATTTACAACTTCTAAACACACAGTGTGTGATACAGCAATGTATTTGAGTTTTGATAGATCTTTGAAGTTGAAAATGGTATTATTCTAGGAATCTCACTACTAGGCATATATTCCAAAGAAATAAGAGTCGTGACACAAACAGATACATGAGTATCCCTATTTATTGCAGCAAATATCCAATAGCAAAGATATGGAAACACTCAAGTGTCCATCCATGAGTGGATGAACAGTTAAAGAACTCATATATGGTGTACTATGCAACAGAAAGGAAGTTATTGTTGGAGGCTGCTACTTCAACTTAGCTGAAGCCATTTTGTAAGTTCTCTGAAACCATTTGGTAATTCTCAAAGAACATGTTTGGACATGTTGCCCTGGGAGGATAGGTTTCAGTTTACCTCACCCTGGGAGGATAGGTTTTGGGAAACGCCCTGCTAAGTTTCTGTTTATCAGATAACTTTCAGATTACTAGAAATGACATGATGTTCTTCTCCCCCATTGTGTGCACTTCTCCTCCCCCCATTGTGCTCCTGTATGTAAGCTGTGAGTGCTTTCAATAAAATTGAGACTTGATCCGAGATTCGACTTGTCTCCCTGCTTCTTTGCCTCCTGCCCCCCCCATTCTCGTTCTTCCCTTCCTAGGGTCACCATTGAAGATCCCCGCGGGCCAGGGCATAATGAAGCACTGTATAGTATGGATAAATCTAGAAGACATGCTGACTGAAATAAGTTAATCACAAATGACAATGTATAAGATCACTATCCATATAGCTGACCATCCAGCTGGTTTTTGGAGACAGTTAATCACACAGGAGGAGACTGGCCATCTTTCTCTCCAGGAGTAGCTAGTGATTCCAAACCATGTGCCTTTGGGATTACAGCACAGCTCTGATCACTAGGCTACCAGAGCTCCCTACACCACCAACAACAGTGCTATAATAAGCTAAAGAAAGGTTTACACACAGAGATAGAATCATTCTTAGGAAAGGGAGACGAGGAAGTAAAAAAAAGTAGATAATAGATACTTGTTCAGACATGAAGGGTACCAAAACTGGCCTCAAACTGCGTAGTTTTGGTATTGCAGTGCAGCTTCTTGTCACTAGGCCACCAGATATGTGTATAAGTTATTGAATAGAAAACCAACAGATTTCTAAATTTTTACTCAAATCACACAATTAAAAAAATATAAGAGAAGCAGAATAAGGAAGTAAAGATGGGGAAAGAGTTGTTCAGGAGTGATTAGGTTTATGATTCACCTTGCCTTGTTATGAACTCAATGGACTATTATATTTAAAAAAATACATATTATTATTGTTGTTGTTGTATACCTTCGAGTTCAAACTGACTCATAGCTGAGCCTCTGGAGGGTTTTCAGAGGCAGTTAATCTCACAAGAGATTTCCCATCATTCTCCCATGGAGTAGCTGGTGGCCTTGAACCACGTGCCTTTGGGATTGCTGCAGTTTCTTACCACTAGTTCACCAGAGCTCCCTAATATATTATATTGTAGTAAGCTGAGTTGTTTAAGATAATTACATTATATTACATATAAAGTAATTATACTTCATCCACATATTAAGGATTAGGATTATAAAAAAATATATATGTATTTTTTGAGGACACAGTTCAATCCATAACAATTGCTATTAAAGCATTCATTTCTTTGTGAAGTAAATTGTTGCTTTATTTTAAAACACTTTTGACACATTTTAATTTATTTTATAAAGTAGTACCTATAGTATTGAAAAACTTGATTGTTGCTGAGTCGAGAATGACTCAGGACCCTATGAACAAAATACTTGAAGTCTTTTGATAATTGTTATAGTTTCACAAAGTTCTTAGAGTTTACAGAGGCATGTTCTTTAGGAAGCAGATGCCACTTCTACTTCCAAACCTGTCTTAGTCTGGGAGCTCCACAAAACATGGTCCACCATGGGTAACCGTTGTGGCATTTGACACCCTCCCCCCACCCCAATGGTACAACGTTCAGCATCACAGCAAACCCAGGTTACCTCAGTACAACAAATTGACAGAAGAGTGCTGCATCACTTAGAAGAATGTTCCTCCAAAATGTAACAACCAACTTTTACATGCAAAGGCCTTCCCCGAGGTCTTGTTGACCCTAAACAAGAGACTTAAATAAAAAACAACCAATATATTATGTTGTTGTTGTTATGTGCCATCAAGTTGCCTGCGACCCATAGCAACCCTATGCACAGCAGTTCTGAACCTTGCTCTGTCCTGAGCCAGTATCAATAATTCTGACATATCAATCCCAATTACCCCAGTTATTGTATCAATCTATCTATCTCATCTGGGATCATCTTCTCCTGCGCTGTCCCTTCACCCTCCTGAGCATAATGTCCTTCTCATGTCCTTCCTAGCCATGTGCCCAAAGTATGTGAGACACAGCTTCAAAATTCTAGCCTCCGAGGAGAAACTTGGATCCATCTTCTCCAAGAGAGTCCAAAGCAGTCCATGGTATGACTCTTCTCCAGAACCACAAATTAAAGCATTGATTATTCTTCGTCATCCTTAGTCATTGTCCAGATCTCTGAAGCATAACAAGTAATTGTGAAGACCATGGCCTGGATTAGGTGTAACTTAGTCTCTAGACTGACATCATTTCTTTTCAGCACTCTGGAGAGGACCCTGACAACAGATTTTCATATTTTTTGCAATTCATTTTTTGATTTCCTGACTGCTGGTGTTAAGAGTGTTAATTGTATTCAACCTGAATACATATGGAAATTTTTCAAAGTATTTCTTTGAATTTATTATGTTTAATTTGTTTTATTTGTTTGTGTATAAAGGATGCTCATCTAGATGATAACATAATTATGATAAAAACCAAAGGGGGAAAATATGGGAAGTCAATAGTAAATATTTGTAATAAACTGAATGCTACATAAAAAAATATAAATAAAAGGGGGGGAAAAGACTGTTAATTGTAGAGCCCAGCAAGCTATAATTGTTAACAACCTAAATATCTTCTCCATCTATCATGGTGCTGCCAATTGGCCCAGCGGTGAGACTCTTTGTCTTCTTGTTGTTGAGCTTCAATCCATATTGAAGACTATAGTCCTTAACCTTTTGTAGGAAGTGGTTCAGGTCTTCTTCAATTTTAGCAAGCAAGGTTGTGTCTTCAGCATATCAGGTTGTTGATGAGTCTTTCTCCAATCTTGATGTCACATTCCTCTTCATAAACTCATACTTCCCAAATGATCTGTTCTATATACAGATTGAAAAGATATGGGGACAGGATGCATCCCTGATGCATTCCTTTCCTGATTTTGAACCATGCAGTGTTTCCTTGCCCTGTTCTGAGAACTGCTTCCTGGTCCAAGATATGTTTCACATAAGCACAATCAAGTGTTCTGGGATTCCCATTTACTTCAAGATTAGCCACAATTTGTTGTGTTCCACACAGTCAAGTGCCTTTGCATAGTCAATGAAACACAGGTAGATGTTCTTCTTGTACTCTCTGGTTTTTGCCAAGATCCATCTGACAATGACAATAATGTCTCTAGTGTCACAACCTCTTCTAAACCCAGCTTGTATTTCTGATAGATCTCTGTCAATGTATTGTTTCAGGAAAATCTTCAGCAGAATTTTGCTATATGTGATGTTAGTGATATTGTTCAGTAATTTCTACACTCTTTTGGGTCACCTGTTTTTGGAAGGGGAATAAATATAGATCTTTTCCAGTCAGTTGGCCAAGTAGTTGTCCTCCAGATTTCTTGGCACAACTTCGTGAGCATATCCAGGGCAGCATGGTATTCCATCAGTTCCTGGGTCTTTATTTTTTGCCAAGTCCATCAGAGAAGCCTGCACTTCCTCCTTCATCACCATTGCCTTTTGATCATATGTTGTTTCTTGAAATAATTCTGTGTCAGCCAATTCTTGTTTGGTATAATGACTGTTTACTCCTTCCATCTTCTTTTAATGCTTCCTGAATCATTCAATATTTGGCCAATAGCATTCTTTCTTTCAAAATTTTATTATTTTTGCACGTGTACCGTCAAATCAGATCTGACTGGTACAGGAGGAGACTGCCCCTCCTTCCCCAGCAGAGCATCTGGTGGATTCAAACTGTGCACCTCTGGGATTGTAGTTGCAGGTCCTTGCCACTAGGCCACCAAAGCTCCCCTGCCAATAGCATTCTTAAGCATTGCAACTTGCAGATTGAATTTGTTCTCAAACCTAGTTTGTTTTTAAATTCATGGGGGAACATGATACATCTTCAATGATATGAACATGTACGGCCAAGCACAATCAATAAGAGTGCATCTAAATTCCAAAATCAATCTCCATAAAATCTATGTGTTTCCTACTGCCAAAGG
>NW_006399804.1:17133186-17164229 GCF_000299155.1 Elephantulus edwardii | reverse complement strand
CTGAGTGTGGAAACTACAGAACAGTGTCATTGATTTCACATGCAAGCAAGATTCTACTGAAGATCATCCAAAAACGATTAGAACAGCACATCAGCAGAGACAAAGTATACACATAAAAAATAGACATGCCCACAGTTGTTGTTGTTCAGTCAAGAATGACTCTTAGCAACCCTATGAAAAACAAATCCTGTTCTGTGCTAGCAGTTGTTATTATGTGCTGTTGAGTCCCTTGCAACTCATAGTGACACTATGTACAACAGCCTTAAACCCTGCCCTATCTCTTATCAATCTTATTGTCTTTGACAAATCTATCCCCATTACCCCAGTGACAGAATCAATCCATCTTATCAAGGGTCTTCCTTTCCTGGGCTGTCCCTCCACCCTCTCAAGCATGATGTTACTCTTCAAGGACTGATCCTGCCTTGCAACATGCCTAAAATATATCAGATGAAGTTTCAGAATCCTTGTCTCCAGGGAGCAGCCTGGCTTCACCCTCTCCAGGATGAACTTGTTTATTCACTTGGCAGTCTGTGGTATATTCAATACTCTTGTCTAGCACCAAAGCTTAAAGGCATCAATTCTCCTTATATCATCTCTAGTCATTGTCCAGCATTCTGATGCATAGCAAGTAATGGCAAAGATCATGGCCTGGATCAGACTCACCTTAGTCTCCAGACTGACATCATTGCTCCTTAGTATCTTGGAGAGGTCTCTGATAGTAGACATTCCTAGCGCAATTCATCTTTTAATTTCCTGGCTACTAGTACCATGAGTGTTGACTATAGAGCCAAGCAAACTGAAGCTGTCAACAATCTCAATCTCTTCACCATCCATCATGATACACCAATCAACCCAGTGTTGAGAATATTTGTTTTCTTGATGTTGAGCTTCAATCCATATTGAAGGCTGCAGTTGTTGACCTTCTGTAGCAACCTCTTCAGGTCTTCCTCAGTTTCAGCAGGCTTGTGCCATCTGCATAACACAGATTGTTGATAAGTCTACCTCCAATCCTGATGCCACACTTCTCATAGAGTCCAGCGTCTCAGATAATCTGTTTCACATATAGATTGAAAAGATATGGAGATAGGACACATCTTTGATGCACACCCTTCCCAATTTTGAACCATGCAGTGTTCCCTTGCTCCGTTCTGACGACCGCCTCCTGGTCCAAGTATAAGTTTCGCATAAGCACAAACAAGTGTTCTGGGATTCCCATTCTTCTCAGAGTCAGCCACAGTTTGTTATGATCCACACAGTCAAATGCCTTTGCATAGTCAATGAAACACAGATAGACATTCCTCTTACACTCTCTGCTTTCAGCCAAGATCCATCTGACATTAGCTATAATATCTCTAGTGCCATGGACCCTTCTAAATCCAGCCTGCACTTCAGGAAATTCTCTGTGGTGTGCTGTTCCAGTTGTTTTTGGATGATCTTCAGCAGAATGTTGCTTGCATGTGATATCAATAATATTATTCAATAATTTCCACACTCTATCATTCAATATTCCTGCCCAAAGGTTTGAATTTGTTCTTCAGTTCCTTCAGCTTAAGAAATGCTGAACAATTTTGGCCCTTTTTATTTTTTGACTCTGCCAAATTCATTCTCAACAGACATCACATAAAAACTTCAAGCATTCTGTTCAATGGCCGTTGGAAAATTCTTCGTATCTTATATTAGCATAGGATGGCCTAGCAATACTGAAGGGCTTCTAATAAAATATTAATGCACATTATTTATGTTTATTTTATAATGCATCATTTTTAATGTAAATGACGTACCTTGTTTTATTATAAGCACAACAAACAATCATTTTCTTCTCAGATAAGACATTTAAAGAATTCAAGCACCAAAATATCTTCTGTGAAATTATCAATGCTTAGTTGACTGTGGAGCATTGGCTCTGGAGCTTTTGTTATTTCATGCTTAAAAAGCTCTTTTAATGGAGGGAATGTTGTCAAACTGGGCTTTAGTAAATCCTTTTTATCATGTTGGCCTCTAGTGAGCAAATATAACATGATTAACTCCTATTTTTAATATTTTCTCAGTGTGGTGCTTACACTTAGAATTTCAATTCCCTCACCAAGGGCTTTAGTCAGTCTGATTAATAGCTGTTCTCACCTGACGCTTGTACACCTCATCATCGTGTTCTTTTTACCATGTTTTATATTTGACTTTTCATTCTTCAATGTTCCTGTTATTTTGGAGATATATCTTATCACTTTTCTACTGCTTCAGAAGTGCTTTCTTTTATAGTTCTTAGAGATTTCAAATTGTTTAATTATGTAAATTTTTTAGCCTATAAGTGAGAAAATACTTAAAATATGTAAAAGTCGTTAATGAAGTGAAAAGGGCTCAAGAGTAAGACTTAGAAATACTCTTATGAGTTACATTAAGCTCAAAGTGTTATAGAAATTCTAAAATTTAATTTTAAGAATACAAAGTAAAGAAAGGCTTTAAATATATATAATTCTTCTGAATTATCACTATCCAACTCTTCGTGTTAGTAAATCACTGTTTATGGTGATCCTGGGCAGAATAATCATACAAAATCTTATTTGAGCCTCAGGGTTTTAGCTACAAAATTTCAGTACTGTTAGTACTGATTCCACATGCTTGATCTGAGAATTCAAAAAGATGCTGCCTGTGAGCAGTTGTTTATTGCGATCAGTTACAGTCACTATGATTTTGTTTAACAATTTTTTTTTTCGTTTAACAATTTTTATCCCTCTTTGGAATAAAAATTGAACAAATGAAAAATTAGTTTCCAACACTATTTTGTGATAGCTCATGCTTTTCTTGATATTAATCTATTCTTTCCTCTCCTTTAGCTCTTCAGTGATCAAAGATGTGGCTGGGAATGACAAAGAGCCTCTTGTGTGATGAGGGTGTATTTAGACGCACAGCAGGGGTCAGCTTGGCTCTGAACAGATCCAGAGTCTGTGACGATGATGTTTATGGACAACCCATTGAGTTATACTGAGGAGTCAAAAGAAAAAAGGTACATCAATAGAAAATTGCACTTCCGAATCATATTAATATTTCTTTTAAAGAGCATATCTCCTTTGCAAATTTAAAAGCAAGCTTTTCCTCCTCCCTCTGTCTGGAGTGGTGAGTTAAACAGTGCACACTCCCCACTCCCACCCAAATTCATGTCTACCCAGAACCTCAGATGTGACCTTATTTGGATATAAGCTCTTAGCAGAAGTAATTAGTTAAGAATCTTGAGATAGAATCACCCTGGACATAGGGGTGGGTCATAGTTCAATGACTGGTGTTCTTATAAGAAAAAGAGAGAGAGGGACCACAAGGAGACACAAGAAGAAGGTGGTTATGTGAAGACAGAAGTAGAATTTCAAGGTATGTTGCCAAAGAACTCCTAAGGTTACGAGAAACTGGAGGAATAAAAACATTCCTTTCTAGAGCTTTCAGATGGAACATAGCTCTGCTGACAACTTGATTTCAGACTGCCAGACTCTAGTATTTTCAGACAATAAATGCCTATTGTTTATTTTTTTATTTTTAAATTATTGTTTGACTGAAAGTCTACAAAAGCAAATGAATGTTTCATTTAACAGTTTATACCCATTTTTTCTGTAACATTATTTCAATATCCACAATGTAATCTCATCTCCTTTGCCTCCTCGCTGTAATTCTGGTCTCCATTAATTCTTCTATACCCATCTGTCTTCCCTTTCTTTAGCGATATCGTGCTGTCCATTGCTGTATAGTGCTGTTGCCTTTCTTTCTCTAAACCACTTTAAACCATCCAGTTTATGCTATTTTGATGGTAGCCCTAGGACAATAATACAGACAGGAAAAAACAATTTTTACCTATTTTAAGGGAATGGGAGAAATAAAAACCTCTCCACTTCCTTCCCCTCGCCTCTGTCTCTCTGCTTTATTTTTCTACACAGCATAGTCACATACCACATCATTCACCTGCTTAGCTTTGTCTCTCCGCCCACTGCAACATAAACTCGAAAGGGTTTGCTGTTCTGTTAAAGGGGAATCTCTACTTCCTTGATCTATATCTGGCATATCAAAGGTGCCTAAATATTATCTGCATAATTCATGAATAAGTGAAAAAAATGAGCAATAAGGCAAGGACCCTGGTGATTATTTAAAATATTCTATTCTCATAAGTCACAAAACTGAGAAGAAGAATAAAGTCATTCCAAGGAGAAGAATATAAATCTGCGAAGGCAAAGAGACGGTCAGGAGGGGCAAGGCCGCTTAGAAGGTGGTTAAGAGTTCAGCGCAACTACTGTGTTAATTGCAGTCCTTCCGTGGAGCAGCAAATTGTTCATTTACTTGGCTGCTAACTGAAAGGCTGCAGGTTCGTGTCTACTCAGAGGAACCTCAGAAGAAAGCCATGGTGATCTACTCTCTCCCCCCAAAATCAACTGGGCTTAATCATAGGGTCGCACAATTTGATGGATAGAGGGAGGAGAGGGCCAAGGAAAGGGGAAAGATACCGTGTGAAAAACAATGGATATGAACTTTCTAAATAAAGGAGTAGAAAATTAAAATTTTATATATAAAAACCTAACAACTCCATGAAGATAGCTAGCTACTAAGATTCACACCAAGAGTTAGAACTTACTTGACAGAAACCTCAAACAGTTTTGACTGCCTGAGATGGGGAAAAAATAAAAAGATAAGAGCCTGCAAAATTAAGTTGAGATTTGAGTGTGAAATGCCATGCATATCAGTAAAAAATTTGGATGTCACCTGAAATAGTGAAATAAAACTCAAATTCATTGACTCATAGCTGACCTTCCTTTGAATTTCTGAGACTATAAATTGCACAGGAGGAAACTGCCCGTCTTTCTCTTGTGGAATCATTGGTAGTTTCAAATGAGTGGAGAGGTGTGAACTTTGGGTTAGCAGTACAACTCCCTGCAGACTCAGCCTCCAAAGTGCCTAACTCAATGGCTGTGTTTACCTCAGAGAGGGAATTAAATCATTTAAGGCATCTCTTTGGAAGTGATGGGAGAGATTAGAATAAGATTTGAAAAATTGCAGATAATGCAAATGAGGGGCGTTAAGGATCCACATGAAAGCCTCTATGATTTGAAGTATAATGGGCAACACAGAAGGGCATTTTGATGGTGAAAACAGAGGAGTTGAAGCTCCAGGGAAGCGTGTAGGAAGATTTCAAAGGCTCAGTACCTGGTACAGAAAAAGAAAAGAAATAAGAGAAGTTTGAAGTGGCAAAAGTACATCTGGAAGGTTCGTGGAACACTCAAACGGAAATGTCCTGTATAAATCTTGAATTCAAGAAAGGTCGGCAGCAAGATGAAGGCAGGAGAGTAGAAGAGACCACCAGAGTTGAATAGAGAAAGAAAAGGGGTCAAGGACAAAGTTCTCAGTAACAGGAAGTTAAAACTTCTACTGCATGAGCATATTGTGTTCCATGGCAAGATAACAAGCAAGTTAAACCTGCTCAGAATTCAGGGAAGGGTCATCTTTTGTACAAAGGATTAAGATTTTTGAGCAGTCTGTTCTGTTTGTCTTTTATAGAGCTTATGAAAAATAAACTAACAGTACTAATGTGGACAGGAAAATAGATGCCATAGTGGAAGATAATTCTAATAAAGAGAAACATTAGGCTCAATTGTTCAAAGTAAACACAGGAAATATGATGGGTGGCCACAAAGTTGGACTTAAAATACATACAAGGTTTCCTTTTAGTGGGAGAGAATAAGAAAAATAACTTGAAGTGTTTGAAAATATCCTTTGTCCTGGATGGTAGCCAGCGCACAATTGGCGAGCAATAGAGTTCATTTACGATTATTGGGAGTGGATTGGAGAGATCACTCTTTCTTCTTTTTGTAAACCTAACTGGGCCTTTTTGTGATTCTACAATCATTGTCACTTAATAACACCTCCAGTTAAAAGTTTAATCTTAATGAAAAAAAAATGAGTAGTACTCTTGGTATCTCATAAAGTGACTATGACTAATGACTTGATTATAAAATTAGACCAAGAGAAGAGCTATACAAAGAAGGGGGAAAGTAGAGGGTGTGTCCATGCCCTCATCCCTAAGACACTGGCATGGGTTGACTGCAGATTCTTCTCTCCGTTATCTACTAACCTCTGAATACAGAGTTAAGTTGAGGAATCTCTCTCTTGTTAGGAGGTTGTTCTGAGATCTACACCACCTACTGTCTAAACACCTAAAGATACAGTTAGGGCATCTTCTCTGAGGTGCTATGAATTTTCTCTGGAATCTATCACTGGGATTTGCTTCCTGGCATAATTATCTGTGTATCTGTTGTTCCCCACTTCTAGACAATTACTTCTTTGGGAGAGGGACTCAGGTTTTGTCATCTTTGTAGAATCAGTAACCAGCACAGTGCCCGGCCTAGAACAGATGAACAAGTGTTGACTGACCAGCCCAGGGACCTCTGTACCTGATTAGTTGGCTTGGTTCCCCAGTGTTAACCTGACTCAACTCTCTGAATTTGGATTTTTCCTCTCCACACCTGTAGTACCCATCTGAGAACAAAATGAAAAAAACTGGAAAATCTCTCCTATTCAGAGGAGGCAAGAGAGCTAACAGCAGGGAGCCTTGAACAAGTGGTAAGAACCTACCACACAAGAAAAAAGAAATGAGGGGGATATTAATCAAGGAGTTGTATAATTTAATGGGGGCAGGGGTTGGAGGGAAATTGGAAGAATCTGCTCTCAAAAACAATGTATCTGAATTTTGCAAATAAACTAATATTAAAAAAAAGACAAGAGTCAATGATATTTTGCTCTACACGAGACTTTTTCTTTCCTTTTTTTTTTTTTTTTTGCTTTCTTTCCTTTGGAAAGATAGTTGTGGGAAGTGAGAATGGGCTTCTTCATGAGGTTTTGATGTCCATGGGTAGTGTCAAAACTAGTGTCAAAAGTGCTCTGGTGTGAGTCAAAAGATTGGAAGCTTGTGTCTACCCAGAAGTTCTTCAAAAGTAAGGTCTAGTGATCTATTTTAAAAAAGAATCAGCTACTGAAAACTATATGGAGCACATTTCCACTCTGATGTACTTGGTGTTACCATCAATTGTCATCAACTCGATGGTAACTTGAATGAGTTTTCTCTTCTGATATTTCACAGTTCTTATGTAAAAATTCAGCCATTGAGAGAGGTATGTCCTTCCACAGGTATTCAATGCATACAAGTAAGGCCGTTAAGACAGCAACTTGCTGTTTTCACACAGTGTTTCTGTCATTATCTTGTTAATACTGTTAGAATGTAAAATGGTATTGAATTTCATATATCTATCTATGTCTACATATGTAAGAAACTGCACTACAACCCCAAAGGCACACAGTACGATTCCACTAGTTCAAATCCAGCAGCTGCTCTGCAGGAGCAGGATAGGCACTCTCCTCCATGTGATTAACTAACTGCCTCTGAAAATCTGCTGGTTTCTCTGCCTCTGAAAACACACTGGAGGGTCCACTATGGGTTGGTTCTGACTCAATGGCACACGGCAAACAACAACTACATGTGCATGTGTGTGTAATATAAAATTTATCATTTTAACCACACTTTAAGTGTATGATTTCATGGCATTAATCATATTCACAATGCTTTGCAATCCACTATTTATTTCCAATCCATATGTTTTTAAAACTTTTTCATCACTTGCACAGAAATTCAGTGCCCTTGAAGCAATAAGTACCTGTTCTCCTTCCCTTCAGCCTTTGGTAACCTCTAATGTACTTACGTCTCTGTAAATTTGCTCAGTGAATATTTTATGCAACTGGGATCATTCAGAAGATCTTGTGTGGTCTTTTTTATCTGGCTTCTTTCATTTAACAGTGTTTTCTAGGGTCTTCCATGTTGTGGCATGCATCAGGACTTCATTTTCTTTATATGTGAATAATGTCTCATTGACTATTTTACAACATATTTTGTTTATCCATGCATCTGTTGGTGATTGATACTTGGAATTCTTTTAACGATGGAGAATTTCAAACAAACACAAAAATAGCATACTGTAACATAATCTCTGATTTCACCACCCCAACAATTGTCACATGCTAATCGAGTTTATTCATCTGCTCTATGGTCTTTTTATTGTTTTTCTAAATTACTAGAAAGCAAATTCTAGATAACATATGACTTCACTCCTAAACACTTTCTTCACACCTGACAAAATGATAAATAAATCCTTTATATTATGTTCTAGATAACATAACTCAATTTCTCATTCATAAGGAAGCTAGAGCCTAATGACAAAAATCAGCCTGCTTAGTGTTACGTTACCACAAGCCCTGTGTGCTTCCCACGGTTCCCTGATGATGAAAAAGTGTACAAGTGGGAAGTGAAGCAGCCCAGCCTCAGAGGCAAGAACCAGCGGGAGTGTTTCTCAGCAGGTAAAATATCACAGCTGCAATCTTTTGTTCTTTGTGAGACATGCTCAGAACTTTTCCTGGAACTGACCCAGAGTGCACCCGAATCAGAACACACAACCCCTGGGGTTCAGCAGCACTGCAGCCATCTCTACATAGCGGGGGCTGTTTGAAGCTCTTAGAAGGAACCTCCAGGCTGAAAGGGAACATGACAGGGAGGACTGGCTCCAGTGCTTTCCTCTGATTCTCAAGAACTCTAGGCTGTTCAAGAAAGAACAGCATGAAGTTCACATCCTGTACCTCTTCACGTCCTTGAAGCCTGCTAAGTGTTGCCAAAGAGGAAGAAAATGAAAAAAAAAAAAAAAACAAACCTAGAAGAAAGGAAGAGTCATATGCTACAAAATTTCCCCTGGAGAAAAACAAGAGGTGTGGAGACAGAAGCCTCAGTTGGAGGCTTCCCCATGTAATACTGCTGAGGGGCTCCAACTCACTGTATTTCATTCCTTATACACTTGCTCAGGTGGGCAGCCTAGGGGTTGTGCTTCCAAAAAGTCTTAAAAACTCTATCAAGTATGTATCTACTCTACATATGACTCAGAACTGACTCTGGGACAACTAGCAATTCTTGCTTTGGCTTTTTTTTTAAAAAAATAAGGCAGCAATTGCGTTTCTCCCCAAACAGTGAAGTTCATGAAACTAGGCAATCAATGGAGTGATAGCTATATCACATGACAACAAGAGGTCAAGAAAGGATCAGGACAAAGACAAAAGGAAAGAGGCTATCACAGGATGGAGTGGAGGGCAGGGCAGAGCAGTCTGGCCGGCCCACGGGAGTCCTCAGTATGATATGTGTTTATTTTCATTCTCCTGACTCATCAGTTTCCCAGGCTTCCCAGCTGCAAAGCTTTGTCCCTCCTGATGTGGAAATGCGACTGTGAGGCAAGGCTCTTCAAGACAGAAGAAAGGTGGCTTTTAGAAAATAACAACAAATCAACCAGGCTAACTAGCACAGAGGGTCAGGAGTCAGTCATCCTTGATTTCTAGATGGGAGGATATTTCATATTCCCAAAAGGCCACCTCCACCTTTATGTTTTCAACTGAAGGAAGAAAACACAGGAGGCAGGAGGATGGCTTTCATTCCACTCATTATGACATCTTTATTATTCTAAAATATGTAAGTGCTTACGCTACTTTGCTTTCTTATAATATATATTAAGGAGCTCTGGTGGACTAGTGGCAAGAAGCTGCACTGTAAGCCCAAAGGCATGGGGTTGAAGGCCACCAGCTGCTCTGTGGGAGAAGGATGGGCAATCTCCTCCTGTGTGATTAATTGCCTCTGAAAACTTACTGGAGGGTCAGCTATGGGTCGGTTCCAACTTGATGGTACACAACAACTATATATATATACCAAATATACCTCAGACATGGAGTTGAAGAAGCTGGTAACTTGGAAGGGCTAATGGATATAGACCAAAAAAGCCTCAACAAAAGCTAATATGCTCTCAAGTTGGAGGATCAGGAAAAGGGCAACATAATAAAACAGAAAATACTTCAGGCAATAATTTTTCTACTCCTTCAAAGGTCACAGAAAAACTTTTGGCCCCATCCCATAGAGAACAACTGTGGAATTTGGATTTATATCCCCTACCTGATAGCAAAAGTTTTTCTTTTTCTTCTTCTCTGTAGTAGTGCCAGTGAAGGTTGAATACAGCCTCCAATCAGGACTCATTTCTTTGACAGTAGATTCTCACCACTGGGCCGATTGGCAGCATCATGATAGATGGTGAAGAGATTGAAATTGTTAACAGCTTTAGTTTGTTTGGCCCGACAACCAACACTCTTGGTACCAGCAGCCAGGAAAGAAAAAGACAAATTGCATTGGGAGAGTCTGCTGTCAGAGACCTCTCCAAAGTACTGAAGAGCAATGATGTCAGTCTGGAGATTAAAGTGTGCCTGATCCAGGCCAGGATCTTTGCAAGAGTTGATGCTTTTGAGCTGTGGTGCTGGAGAAGAATATTGAATATACCATGGACTGCTAGGAGAACAAACAAGTTTGTCCTAGAGAGGATGAGAGTAAGCTGTTCCTTGGAGGCAAGGATTCTGAAGCTTCATCCAACCTACTCTGGATATGCTGCAAGGAGGGACCAGTTTTTGGAGAAGGACAACATGCTTGGAAGGGTGAAGGAACAGTGCAAGAGAGGAAGACCCTCAATGAGATGGATTGATTCAGTGACTGGGATAATGGGGGTAGGTGTGTCAGAGACAGTGAGATTCGCAAAAGATAGAGCAGGGTTTAGGATTGTTGTATGTAACGTCACTATGAGTTGTGGGCCATTCGATGGCACATAACAACAACAACAACAACAACAACATGCTAGATACTTTTGAGTCAGCTTCAGCTGAACCCTGTGAATCTTGTCCAATCCTCCACCGTGCCTGCAGTCTCTGGCATTCTCAAGCCATTGTTATGGTTACTGTGTCAATCTATCTAGTTAAATTTGGTCTTCTTTTTCACTTATGATGCTCTTCTCTTCTATGCCTGATGTCTTTTCCCAAAGACTATTACTGCCTGACAACATGACCAAATTATGTGAAATGAAGATCCACCATTTTTGCCTCTAAGGTGCGTCCTCATTCCACGTTCTCTAAGAAAGACTTATTTGTTCTTTTGACAGCCCATGTTGTTGCGTTAGGTGCCATTGAGTCACGTATTACTCATAGTAACCCTATGAACAAGAGATCTCAAACCCGGCTTATCCTGTGCCATTCTCACTCTCTCTGACACAGTAGAGCCCATTGCGGCAGTCACCGTGTCAATCCACCTGGTTGAGGTCTTCACATATTTAATACTCTTTACTGGCACCACAGTTCAAAGACATTGAGTCTTCTGTCTTTGATAAACATTGTCCAATTTTCAAATGCATATGAATCAACTAAAAATATCATGGTTTCTTTCACAAATAAATGATAAAATAAAATAAGAAGGAACTAATAAAAATTATGCCTGTAATAACACAAGGAGCCTGGATTTCCATCATCCTTCAGTCATAACAGAGCATCCCTCCTCACAGACTCAGCATGACAGGAGCCCTATCAGAAAGCCATGTACTAACTCGGTAGTATGCTTGCATGGCAGCAGCATTGGAATTACCTGGGGATACTTTGAAAAAGTAATGACCTAATAGTTTCTCTTTCTTTCTCTAACCAGGATTCAAATTTATTTAGTCTGGTAGGTATCCAAGTACATTGCAGTGGATGTGGGTCTGGTTCATTATTTGAAAACAAGTCAACAAAATCTGCTATACTATTCTTGTTATTGATAGGTACCATTGACATGTTCTCAGAACAAAGCAAGGAAACACTCCATGGTTCAAAATTGGGAAAAGAGTGTGTCAGGAATGCATCATGTCCCCATGCATTTTCAATCTATATGCAGAACATATCATTTGGGAAGCAAAGCTTTATGAGGAGGAATGTGGCATCAGGATTGGAAGAAGACTCATAAACAATCTATGTTTTATGCGGATGATACAACCCTGCTTGCCGAAACTGAGGAGGAGCTGAGGCACTTGCTGCAGAAGGTCAAAGACTATAGTCTGCAATGTGGATTGAAGCTTAAGATCAAGAAGACAAAGATTCTCACCATTGGGCCAATTGGCAGTACCACGATAGAGTAGAGACTGAAGTTGTTAATAATCTCATCATGCTTGGCTCCACAATCAACACTCTTGGCACCAGCAGGAAGATAATCAAAAGATTAATTGCTGAGGCAACTATGGCATAGAAATAAACATTTGACATTAAAATAAAAAAAATATTAATTGCATTGGGAAAATATGCTGTCAAGGACCTCTCCAGACTATTAAAAAACAACGATGTCAGTCTAGAGATTAAGGTGAACCTGATCCAAGCCATGGTCTTTGTAATTACTTCCTATGCATCAAAGAGCTAGACAATGATTAAGGATGACAAAATAAAAATCAATGCGTCTGAGTTGTGGTGCTGGAGAAAAGTCTTGAACATAAACATGGACTACCAAGAAAACAAATAGGTCTTTCTTGGAGAGGATGAAGCCAAATTTCTCCTTGGAGGCTAGGATTTGGAAGTTGTGTCTCACATATTTTGGGTACATGTCCAGGAAGGACCAATCCTTGGAGAAGGACATCATACTTGGGAGGGTAGAGGGACAGCACAGGAGAGGAAGACCCCAGATGAGATGAATTGATAACAATAACTGGGGCTTAGGAAGTAGGTGTGTTTGCATCAGTGAGACTGGCTCAGGATAGGGCTGACTTCAGAGCTGCTGCACATAGGGTCACCATGAGTCATAGGCGATTCATTGGCATATAACAACACTAACCATTGAGTTGGCTTCAACTCAACTCAACCTTGTGTACAAAAGAACAGAACTCTACCTGATCTTCCACAATTCTCACAATCTCTGCTGTACTTAAGCTCATTGCTTCTGTTATATGGAAATCTGAGGCTGAGTCACTCTATGTGGGAATCCCCTTGACAGCAAGGAATTTGGTGGACAATTATATCAAATGATGCAGGAGAAAAAAAAGCATTTAGCAACATTGAATACCCATTTACAATTTCAAAACCTCTGAAAAGTAGGAATTTCCTTAATCTGATGGGGCATCCATAAAAAACCCTATAGCCAGTTACAGTTAATGGTAGAATGCTTTGCTTCAGAGGCCACAAAGCAAGGATTTCAACTTCCACTTTTACTCAATATGACCCTGGAAGTTCTAGCTAATGCAATGAGGTGAGAAAAGGAAATAAACCTAGCAGATGAGAAAGGAAAAAGTCTAAGTGTATTTCAGAGGGTGCTCTAGTGGCCTAGGAGCAAGAAGCTGTGCTGCAATCCTGAAGGTTCAAGGCCACCAGCTGCTCAGTGAGATTGACTGCCTCTGAAAAGTTGTTGGAGGGTCAGGTATGGGTCAGTTCTGACTCAATGGTACACAGCAACAACAACAACATGCTTATTTCAGATGACTTGTTACTTGTTGAGTGGTGTGTTGTTTTGGGTTTTTTGTTTGTTGTGTTTTTATTTGTTTTGTCCTTGTGGATGCACAGTGTTGTGGACTTGTGTTGCTTTTTTCTGATGGTTAATGATGTTGAGAATTTTCCCATGTGCTCATTGACCATTTGTGTATTTCCTTTGAAGATATATTTGTCAGAGCCTTTGATCTCTTAAAAAATTGTTATTTTGCTTTTTATTAGTGAGCTGTGAGCTCTTTATGATGTCCTTAATCTGTAATAGTTTCCCCTTCTTTTATTTTCCCATTTATTTGTGGAAGAATTCTAGTTATTTGTTTATAGAATTTTCCATCTTTTGTCTTTGTCTGATTGCTTCCTTGTGGATGCTTAGTTCGTTCCTCAGTAACATTTTGAAAACCCCTCAAATGTTTCAAATGTGTAGTCATGGTTGAGAGCTTTGGTCTAATCCAACTTGACATGGTAAACATCAGAAAGTGGAGATGAGGTGACTTCCTCTCAATCATGTAGCGACCCCCTTCTTTTTCTGTCTTGTTTTGTCATTGCTGCTGTCTGGAACAACCAGAGAGGTGTAGTCTTTGGTTTAATAGTACAATTCTCTATTTACTATGCCACTAGAGTTACTTAACTCATGTAGTTTGTTGTTGTATAGTATCAAGTCAGCACCGATTCATAGCTTCCTTCAGTGGATTTTCACAGGCAGTTAATTACATCGGAACAGATTGGCCATCTTTATACTGTGGAGCAGCTGACAGACTCAAACTGAGTGCCTTCAGGCTGACACTGCAGCTCCCTTACCACTAGGTTACAGGAACCCCCTGTTGCTAGCTCTCCTAATTCACAATCTAAGTGGTTTTCTCCACTATGCTTTGCCTTGAGAAATATCTGCCTGCCACCCATTCATTCATTGGTTCACTCACGCATTTCTTTATCTGCTTACTCAGTAAATATTTACAGGGTGCCACACCCTGGGTTAGGCACTGCAGAAATAGCAGGGAAGAAGAAGAAAAGCATGTCTTCTGTTGGATTAATCATGATTTTCCAAATCAGGTTCCTACCACAGGACCCCTTAAATGGTATGTCTTTCCTTCTTTGTTTGGATTTTAGTGGCACCATGCACCCACAGGACAATTGTCCAGAGTCTTAGTAGAGTGCTCGCTCATGGCCTCAATTCCACCCTCACTTCTCTCTCTGGTGTACTGAACTGAAACCTTCTGAGGTTCATGTTGAACAATACCATAAACAGTGGATCAGATCCTGCCCCTACCCTGTGCAATCTTTATCATCTGTCATGTTCTCGAGCCCATTGTTACAGCCATCACGTCGATCCATCTCATTGACTGTCCTCCTCTCTTTCACAGACCCTTCACCTTCCCAAGCATGATGTCCTTTTCCAAGGTTTGGCCCCTCCCAACAACATGACCAAAATTCATGGTGCAAAGCTTCCCCATCCTTGTCACCAAAGAGCACCTCTCTATTCCACCTGTCCTCAAGGCTTTTGTATATGTTGCTTTCTCTTCTTTGTCTGGTTGTAAAACACTTACAATTTTCTTCAACAGCCAATTCATTTGTGGCCTTTCCTATGGAACCATCCTTGACTTGCTCATTCAAAACTAATTCCTCCCACCTCCTCTGCCACCATTTACGAATGATTTAGCCTTGGATTTCTCTGTGTTCTCTGGCAGTACACTTAATTTTCATAGGCTTTCTTTCTTACTAGACCATGGAGGAGCAGCTAGTGTGCTTCCAGGACAGTGTTTCTCAAAGTATGTTCTCCAGAGGCCTAGGTGGTGCGGTGGTTAAGCCCTCAGTTGCTAATTGAAGGGTTGGTGGCTCAGACCTACCAGCTGCTCTGCAGAAGAAAGATGATACAGTTTGCCTCTGGAAATACCACCACATTAGAGACCTGATAGAATAGTTCTTCTCTGCCTTACAGGAATAGGTTTAGTGGTAATAGCTTTAGATTTGCATTGGTATTTAAGATATTCTTGTTTTACATGTAATTTCTTTAAAATTGGAGATATTTCTCCCCAATCCCTTTGAGGGATCCCCGGCAGCACAGTCTGTAGGGAGTTTTGCTGCTAATTAAAAAATCATGACTCACTGGGTGGTTCAAACCCACTAGCAGTTCCACAGGGAAAAGCAGAGTAATTTACTGTGCAATTTACAGTCTTAGAAGCCCAAGGGAGGTCTGACTCAGTGGCAGTGAGGGAAAGACACAGAAGGTCCCTCCAGAGTTTCCTATGTTCTTTTTTTTTTTTGCCCCAGAAAGTTTGTTATTATCCAGGATGATTGGCATTTTCTTGGTGAGCTGTCAAAAAGGATGGTTTCATACTCTTTGTCTGGCCTTAACTACAGGTTCCCTTGTGATTGATAGGCAATTTACAAGGACTGGTCAATATGCGATGCAAATGAAGAGAGCATGCAAATGAAACCACTATAGGCTGCTATACAAATAATGGATCTCTGGCCTACAGAAAGAGCATTGTTCAGTTGCTGGCCCTAATAAGGGGAATATCTCGAAATTGAAGAGAAGTTTGCTTATATATACAACCGACTCTCCAGAGTTTGGCAAATAAGCAGTAGTGAGACAGGAGACAAGGAACCTCCTAAAAGATCTACTATAAAGTTCTAAGGCTGTGACACTGAAGATGGTGAAAGTCTGACAACCCAATAACTGAGTGGGTTAAAGGCATGAATAGACTCTTCACAAAGGCAGACATTCAGATGGCCGACAGACACATAACGAAATATTCAAAACCCCTTGCAATCAGAGAAAGAAAATCAGGACAACAATGAGATACTATCTCACCCCAGTAGCAGTAGCAAAGTTTTATAGGATGTTGTTGTTATGTGCCATCAAGTTGCCTGTGATTCATAGCAACCCTATGCACAATAGCTCTGAATGCTATCCTATCGTGAGCCAGCCTCTCTGTCCTTTACACACCTAACAAAATGTATTCCAGTTGCTGTGTCAATCCATCTCATCCAGAGTCTTCCTCTCTTTTGCTGTCCCTCCACCCTTCCAACCATAATGTCCTTCTCCAAGGACTGGTCCCTTCTGACAATATGCCCAAAGTATGTAAGACCGGGCTTTGAAATCCTTGCCTCCAAGAAGCAACTTGGTATTACCCTTTCCATGAAAGATCTGTTTGTTATCTTGGTGGTTCACGGAGTGTTCAAGACATTTCTCCAGACCAAAGCTCAAGGGCATCAATTCTGTCATCCTTAGTCATTGTCCAGCTCTGTGATGCATATCAAGTAATTGCAAAATCTATGTCAAAATCTTAAGTCTCTAGACTGACATCGATGCATATTAGCACTCTGAAGAGGTCCTTGACAGCAGATTTACCAAATGCAATTTGAGTTTTCATTTCCTGATTGCAGATGCCAAGAGTGTTAATTGTGGATCCGAGCAAGCTGAAATTATTAATAATCTCAATCTCTTCTTCATCTGTCAAGGTGCTGTCAGTTGGTCCAGTGGTGAGAATTTTTGTCTTCTTGATGTTGAGCTTAAATCCATATTGAAGACTACAGTCCTTGACCTTCTGCAGCAAACACTTCAGGCCCTCTTCAGTTTCAGAAAGCCAGATTGTGTCATATGCGTAATATAGGTTGTTGATGATTCTTCCTCCAATCGCGATGCCACATTCCTCCTCATAAAGTTCAGCCTCCTGAGTGATCTGTTTTACACAAAGAATGAAAAACATGGAGACAGAACACATCCTGACACACACTTTCCCTGATTTTGAACCATGCAGTGTTTCCTTGCTCTGTTCTGACAACTGCTTCCTGGTCAAAGTATAGGGTTTGCATGAGCACAATCAGGTATTCTGGAATTCCCATTCTTCTCAAGGTTAGCCACAGTTTTTTGTGATCCACACAGTTAAATGCCTTTGCATAATCAATGAAACTCAGACAGACAATCTTCTGGTATTCTCTGCTCATAGTTAAGATATATTTGACAGGATAGTAAGCAATAAATGTTGGAGAGGATATGGAAAGATTGCAACTGTCATGTACTGCTGACAGGATTGTGAGATGGTAAACCACTCTGGAGGCAGTTTTGTGTTTCCTCAAAAAAGCTGAACATAAAAATGCTATATGACCCAGCTATTCTACTGTTTGGAATATACCCCAAGGAAATCAGAATTCAGATGTGTACAGAGATATTTCCACCTCTGTTCATAGCAGTATTAGTCACAGTGGCAAGAAAATGGAAACAGTCCATAAATGCCCATCAAAAGTGAACGGATTGAGAAACTGTGGTACATTTAACAAGGAAATACTATACAGCACTAAGGAGCAATGATTTTGTAAAATACTATGTAACATTGGAGAATTTAGAAAGCATTATGCTGAGTGAACTAACTCAATCTTATAAGGACAAATACTGCTTATGACCCTTATAAAAACAGAAGAGTAGAGAGAAGAGGCAGAAAAAGAGGAAGGAGGGAAATCACTAGGAAAGTAGAGGTTAGTGCGTGGATGTGGTGGTGAAGGAAGAGGATATCCATCAGGGATTTAAAATAAGGGGCAATGATATGCAAGGATCATTAGTAATTAATTATATAAAGTGCAACATGAATGATTATTTAAAGTTCAATGTACATGGACAAAACATAGTATAAATGAAAGATTTTATAAAACATAATGTACATGCATAAAACAAAATGTATATGAATGACTGCATGGAAACTACTATGAATATGAGAAGGGGGAAAGAAGACTCTGTGGAAAAACAGAAGGGGCCTTTCAGCACAACTGGTGGTAGAAGTCAAAGATGAGAGGCTTACAGGAGGCTTTTCATGTCTGGACCAGCAAGAGTTGTCCTGAGGGGCTTGAGAGGAGCCTGTCCTCAGGGGACTAAGGGGAGCCTGATATTGCCAAGAAGGGTGTCTATGGCAGAGAAAGGGGTTTGCTTACCTTTAGGACTTAGAAGAGCTGAAGGATGAGAGAGCTGTGCTGTGCTCTTCTGGGGAGCTTTTCAATCTTTGCTTTTGTGCGTCTTGATCCTGAGTTATAGCCAATTGCTTCCTTACTCAACCACTGTAAATACAGTCTCTGAGTTCTGTGTGGCCATCACAATAGGTTACTGGATCCAGAGAAGAGTAGAAAGTGCTATGGGAAGAATGATTGGTGTCAGAATTGATAAAGAGGTTAGAGGGTGGAGGTAAGTTTGAGGTCATCCTTACAGGAACAGCTTTGGGATGATCTTGATGCTGATACTCTCTGAAATAAGAGAGGTTCTGCTACTACTCAACCACATTTACACCAGACAAGAGCATCAGTATCATAAAAGAACTTATTAGAACAGTAAATTCTGGAGTTTCACCCTAAACAATGACTGCTGAGCTGATTCCAGTTTATGTTGACTCCATGTGTTTTAGAACAGACCACGTCAAACAAAGTTTTCAGAAACAGATTACCAAATGATTCCTCTCAAGTTATCTTTGGGTGAACTTGAATCAAAAGCCTTTCTGTTAGGAGCTGAGCACTTTCCCAGGGATTATTAGGTTTACTGAATTAGGAACTCGTTGGACAATGTCTATCCTCCAGATGATTCAATGTACATTCAAGTTAAAGAACCACTGGCTGAGCACAATGCCCTTGGTAAAAGTCAAGTCATCGCCATGGCATGGGAACTGAGTCATAGCTACCCTCCAGCAGGTCTCTAAGGCTGTAGATCAATGGAATACTATACAGTATACTCTACTAAGGAATAATTATTTAATAAAATACTATGTGACATCATGTGCATAGTTCTGTGGCTTGTGTTTCCCATCAGGATACTATATAGTGTTGTGTGCGTGTATTACATGGGAGGGGGGGTGTGTAAGAGAGAGACAGAGACACATACAGAGAGAAAAAGAGAGAGAGTTAGAGATAGAAAGTGGTAGAGATAGAGATAGAGAGACACAGAGAAAGTTGATCAGGGAACAAGAAAACAGGAAACAAAAGTCAACAAGACTCTCAGTCAGGGGTCCATGTGAATTTTGATGGGAGGAGATTATTCATCTTTCTCCCACAGAGCCACTGGTGGATCCAATCCCCTGGAGAGGCCTTGCTTTTATAGTGGTACAGGTCCCTATGTAGTCTATGGCACCAGAGCTCCAGTGACCCTTACTACCATCTGCTTCAACAGTGTTTATTGACCTAAGTTAAGCAAAGTCATGCTCCCCTCCAGAGGCAACAGGCAAACCTGACACTATCTCCAGCTATAAGAAAGTTTAAGGCACAAACTAAGAAAAAAAACCCTCTCAGCTTTCTAAAACTTGTCTATGTCAGCAGATACGTCCACACAGGGCTTCTTTCCTCATATCTGACTTAGGCCTCTTTTACCTGCATAAAAGGTTCTGGATCTCAAAGTCACGATTTAGCAGCAGTGCTGGCTATGACCAATTCTTTCCACTTGCTATGGTTCTGTGATGCCTGTGACTCAGCGTTTTTCAGTGAATGATGTTAAGCAATATAATTATGCCTGATGCTGGAGGGGCTCCATGGCTTATTTTTCCCTCCAGCATGCTTTGTGGTTAGTATCATTGCTCAGTCAAAAAGAATTTAACATTCCTCCTCTTCCCAAATCAAGATATTTTTGAAAATGTGCCTTTAAGGTGTGTGTGTGTGTGTGTGTGTGTGTGTGTATGAGAGAGAGAAAGAAATAGAGACATAGAAATACTGATCAGGGAGCAATTAATAGCAATAAGACTATGAGCCAAGAGTCCATTTGAATTTTACCTGGACCCAGGAATGACACTCTAATATTTTGCAACTTCGAATTTAGAAGCTTTGGTTTTCTGGTGCCTACTGTATGCTTCAGAAAGCTGGACAATGGCTAGGGATGATAAAAAGAGAATTGACGCCTTTGGGCTGTGGTATTGGAGAAAAGTGTTGAATGTACCATGGACTGCTAGGAGAACAAACAGGTTTGTCCTGGAGAGGGTTAAACCAGGCTGCTCCTTGGAGGCAAGGATTCTGAAGCTTTGTCTGACATACTTTGAGCATGTTACAAGGAGGGACCAGTGCTTGGAGAAGGACATCGTGCTTGGGAGGGTGGAGGGACAGTACAAGAGAAGAAGACTCTTGTGATAGATTGACTCAGTGACTGGGGTAATGGGGCAGATGCATCAGAGACAATAAGGTTGACTCAGGATAGAGCAATGTTCAGAGCTCTTGTATATAGGGTTGCTATGAATCTCAATCAACTCAATGGCACATAACAACAACAACAAATGTTGGATTGAACTTTGTTTCTGCAGACTCTACCCTTGCCTCGGCCATTCCTGATCTGACCTCTTTCGATGTGTTGGCTAATCTTTCTTCAGGATTTCTTAACATACTTTGCCTCATCTTGAAACTGGTCAGTCTGAAAATTTTCTCTCTATTGATTTCTGTTTTTCTCTCTAATTCTCTGTCCAGCTCTCCATGGGAGAAGGATAGTTAATCTCCTTCTGTGTGATATACTGCCTCTGAAAATCCAGAGGGTCAGCTATGAGTCAGTTCTGATCAACAGCACACAACAACAATGTGTGTGTGTATATACTCATATATATATATATATATATATATATACATATATAATTTTTTTAGACATATCATAAAAGTTAAGTACTGAAAGTAGCATAGAGGTTGGTATTCCTAAAGCAAAGACAGTGTTAAGTTAGAGAACATTTCTTCTAATTTGCTCAGTATCTTTAAAGAAATTAACAAAGTCAATATCAGAACCGCTTATGATAAATATTCCATTTTCCTAAGGACTAACCATGTAAGTAAAACAATATAAGAAACAATTCTGTAGCTTTTATAGTAAGTTAGGGGTGGAAGTGGGAAAATACTTGAAAAAGTCTGAAAATTTTAGAAGTTAAAGTATCACCAAAGCGTTTTCATATGGAAAAATAACTCACAAAATAATCAGTCAAATTCTAGGAAATAAAGTGCTGGGTTCTAAATGCCATTTATTGAATAGGATAGCATCTAAATTGAACAAATTTTACTCAATGGATTTCTACAGAAGGCTCAGTCTTATTTGTAGGGATAAATAAATTTGAGTCTCCGTTACATTCTTTATTACACTTTAAGTAGATTACATTCCCAAAGAGTTGTGGGAAAGGTGGACTTAGGAGCATCCCAGAGAGTGTCAGTGAGAGCTAAGGGGAGTTTTCTTCCAGATGAGATAAAGATGTTGTGGATATAGGTCTCCCGAGTCTTTAGTTTTCATAGCCATAACCTTTTCTTGGCACTGAAATTGTGAACCCTGGGTCTAGTCTTTGGCTCTGAGGCTAAAGTCCCGTAACGCTTATTGGCCATATTACAGAAATGAAAATAACATTCACCTTACTTTATCTAAGATGCTAAATAGGATAAGGAATTTAAAACTGTACTACTTCTTAACATGTCTTTTTGTTGTAGTTGTTATGTGCCATTGAGTTGCTTGTGACTCATAGTGACCCTATGTACAACAGCCCTAACCCCCACTCTATCCCTTGCTGATCTTATTGACTCCAACACACCTATCCCCATTACCCCAGTGATGGAATCAATCCATCTCATCGAGGGTCTTCCTCTCCTGAACTGTCTCTTTACCCTCCCAAGCACGACATCCCTCTCCAAGGACTGATCCCACCTTGCAACAAGTCAAAACTATGTCAGGCAGAGCCTCAGAATCCTTGTTTCCAAGGAGCAGCCTTGCTTGACCCTCTCTAGGATGAATTTGTTTGTTCTCCTAACCTCCATGGTATAGTCAATACTCTTCTTCAATATTCTTCTTTAATACTCAAAGGCATCAATTTTCTTTCTATCATCCCTGTCATTGTCCAGCTCTCTAATGCATAGCAAATAATTGCAAAGACCATGGTCTGTATCAGGTGCACCTTAGTCTCCAGACTGAAATCATTGCTCTTCTTTGGAACGGTCTCTGACAGCAGACTTTCCCGATGTAATTTGTCTTTTAATTTCTTGCCTTCTGGTACCAAGAGTGTTGACTGTAGAGCCAAGCAAACTGAAGCTGTCAACAATCTCAATCTCTTCATCATCCATCATGATGCTGCCAATTGACCCAGTGGTGAGAATCTTTGTTTTCTTGATGTTGAGCTTCAATCCATATTGAAGGCTGCAGTCCTTGACCCTCCACAGCAAGTGCTTCAGATCCTTCTCAATTTCAGCAAGCAGGGTTGTGTCATCTGCATAATACAGATCGTTGATGAGTCTACCTGCCATCTTGACACCACACTTCTCCTCAAAGACACTATCCTCCTGGATAATCTATTCTGCTAGCCACTTTATTTTATTAAATATCTAGTGGCTGCCCAGTAAATGATTACCACACACAGCTTACTACTGTTCTTCTTGGCTAGGAAATAATCAATAACTGGTCAACCATACCCCTGAAGTTCCTCAAGCCTAATGTCTTGATTCCTGGGAGGTTATAAAGAGCCAAGTGTTGGCTGAATCCAGACAAAAAGCCCTACTGCAGTGTCAAGGAAAATTTCTCTTCTTGTACCACAAGTGCAGATGGAAAATGAAACTGAAAATGTAGTAAAAATACTTTCTAATTTTTCCATCCCCACAAAACTCTCTACTCATGGTACTTTTCGGTTCACTAATTTTTGCACTTTGTTGGTGAAGCCCCATCAATGTTGCTATTTCTAGGGTTCCCTCCAAATGGGACTCAGTTGGGAGATCTATTTGATCTCTCCCTCTTCTAAGTATTGAGTGTGTTAAAATGCTGACATTATACATTAAGACGCTATGGCTATCTTTTCAAAATGGTTACTGTTGTGTGGCATCAAGTTGATTCTGGATGATACTGATCCCATGTAAATGAGTAGAGTTGCCCTCAAAAGGACCTCTAGGATCTCATCATTATGGGAGCAAGTCACCAGAATTTTCTCACACAGAATCCACTGGTTTTCATTAGCAACAAATTGGTTAGCAACACTTAACTGTTGTTTCACCATGCCTCCTTCTAATTCAAAGGAATACCTCTTACTATTCTTACTGATGAACCCCAACCTGACCCATTGCCGTCATGTCAAGTCCACCTAACAGTAACCCTAGAAGACAGAGTGAAACTCTCTCATGAGGTCCCCAAGACTGCAGTCTTGTGGAAGTGGACAGCATAGCTTTCTCCTGCAGAGAAACTAGTGAATTCAAACTACTAATATTTTGCTCTTCAACTAATTACTATCCACTGTACCTTGTTGTTGTTGTTCTTGTTCTTAGGTGCCATCAAGTCAACTATAATTTATAGCGACCCTATGAACAAAAGATCTGAACCCTGTTCTGTCCTGAGCCATCTTCACACCTCCTGATACACAAGAGCCCATTGCAGCAGTCACCGTGTCAACCCACCTGGTTGAGGGTCTACCTCTCTTTCACAGACTCTCCACTCTTCCCAGCATCATGTCCTTGCCCAAGAAATAGCCCCTCCTAGCAATGCACCCAAAATAAGTGAGGTGAAGCCTCATCATTGCTTCCTCCAGTGGGCACTCTGGCTACATCCTCTCCAAGACATATCCGTTTGTTCTCCTGGCCAGCCATGGGATGTTGCGTGCTCCTCTCTAACATCACAGCTCAAAGGTGCCAATTTTTCTGTCATTCTTATTCATTGTCCAGCTGTTAGATGCATAGCAAGTAATAGGAAGGACTATGGTCTGAATCAGATGCAACTTAGTTCTAAAACATCACTACTCCTTAATAATTTGGAGAAGTCCCTGACTGTAGATTTTCTCAGTGTAATGTGTCTCCTTATTTCCTGACTACTGGTATCAAAGGTGTTAATTGTAGATCCAAGTAAGATGAAGCTGTTGACAGTTTCAATCCCCTCTCCATCCATCATGATGCTGCCTATCACTGCAGTGTTAAGAATCTTTGTTTTCTTGATATTGAGATCCATCCATTGTACCCCTAGGACTGTATTTATAATTAGCAAGGGAAAATTAGTAACTTACAGTCAAGAAATCACAATTTGGTAAGTGGAAGGTGAGAGTAAAGGTCATGGGAAAGATCTGGCGGAGACCTTAAAAAGACAGGGTAATGATGGGCATAGTTCAATGATGGTTAATTTTTATAAAAAGGCATAGGAATGATTGTATGAAACACAATGTGAATGTAGAATAGTGTGAAACACAATGTATATGAACTTTGTAAGCAAACCAATAAAAAAAAAGATAAAAATCATTTCAGATAACATTCATCAAGTTGTCAAAAGGAGTAATAAAATGGAGTTCAGACACCACTGATAGAACACAACAGAAGGAATTCTCACAGCATCTCTGTGTGAAGTTCCTGCCAAAGAGGCATGACCTGAAGCCTATCATGAAAGCACATCGGATAACCTCAGAATGAGGGAGCTCCTATAGAACGTTGAACCCAGGTGGTGCAGTGGGTTAAATGCTGGCCTGCTAACTGAAAGACCTGCAGTTGGAACTCCTCAGTAATCCTTCCAGAGCAAAGCTGAGCAGTCTCCTCCTGTTAAGATTCATAGCCTTAGAAACCTGATGGAGGTTCCCATGAGTGGGACTTAGACACCAATATGTATCATCTCAAAGGTATCAAGGTCAGGAAAACCACAGAAAGACTGAGGGATTGTTAGAGATCGAAGGAAACTAAGGAGACATGGTAACTAAAATCAATGTGTGACTCTGAATAGACCACTTTACGGTAAAACATTATGCAGTGATGATTTATTAGGTCACAGAATTGAACAGGTGGCCTAGTAAGTAAGGAGTCGTGCTGCCAAGCTTGAAAGGCATGCTGTTTGAATCTGTCAGCTGCTCTAAGGGAAAAAGAGGTCTAAATTCCTCCCATTTATGATTGATAGCCTCTGAAAGACTGCTGGAGGGTCAGCTATGTTGTTGTTGTTATGTGCCGTCGAGTTGCTTGTGACTCATAGCGACCCTATGTACAACGGCTCTAAACTCTGCTCTGTCCTGTGCCAATCTCATTGTCTCTGACACACCCATCCCGATTGCCCCAGTCACTGAATCAATCCACCTCATAGAAGGCCTTCCCTTCCTGCGCTGTCCCTCCACACTACCAAGCATGATGTCCCTCTCCAAAGACTGGTCCTGCCTTAAAACATGACCAAAGTATGTCAGACAAAGCCTCAGAATCCTTGTCTCCAAGGAGCAGCCTGGTTTAACCCTCTCCATGGTTAGCTATGAGTTGGTTCTAACCAACAACATATAATGTCCTTATGGCATACAACAACATATTGATGTCCTTTCTTGATTTTGATAGTTACACACTGGTTATATAGGAGAATGTCTTTGTTCTTATTCAAGATGACCAGTCAGTAACTTAATCATAAATTGTCCAGGATTAAAAAAACTATTTTGTACCATCAGCTTAACTTTTCAATAAATTATATGTTGTTTCAAAATGTTTTAAAAATGGCATATAGAAAGAAGTGTATCTTGCATACAAAACCAAACCAAAAGGCCTTGCTATAGCACTGATTCTTATAGGACAGAGCAGGCCCGCTGGTCAGATTCCCGTCTGCCGTCTTTGGGAAAGCAGACTGCCACATCTGTCTTCTGAGGATCAGAGCTTCAAACCAGCCCCTGAGCAGTGGGACGAGTGCTCCCCCCACCCCCCAGCGTGGTGCTGTCTGCTTCCTTAGCTACTGCTTCTCTCTTCATGGGTCCCCACTATGGAGCCAAGTCCTGTTCCGGGAGCCCTTCATCACATTCCTGAAGTGGTGAATCCTTGATTTTTTTTTTTTTTGCATTTTTAATACAATTTTTAATTTTAATTGTGATTTTAACACAATTAAAAAGTCAGATTTGCATTCATTCATTGTTACACATTTTACTCACCCTCACCCCTTCCCCAAGATCACTTAAAAAAATTAATCTATTGTTGCACAATTACCTCCCCTGCCCCCAGTCCTTTTTGCAATGTACCTCCTATTTTGGGCTGCTTTCATATGTGTAATGCCTAATCATATATTTCTTTTTTCTTCTTTTTTTATTATTATTATTAAATTTTATTAGTTTTAATGAACATTTACAGAGATTTTGGGGTTTCATTCATTCATTGTTGTACTGTTCATATATTTCTTTTAAGAAGTTCTTTTCTTCATCTGTTCTAACGCAATGTTCATGATCAATCCACTCTTAACCTATTCTCCTCCCAACTCTCCACGTCAGACCTGCTTTATAACAGTGGTTCTGTGAATCTCAATGGGAGGAGACTGCCCATCTTCCTCTGGAGGAGTGACTATGGATTTGAACCACTGAACTTTTAGTCACCAGCCTGACATGCTACACCATCAGGACTCCATATTAGTCTGTTCTAACTTGGTCCTAACAAGCTAAGTTTTCTCAATCAGAAAAAGAAATCTCTTATACTAATGTACCCAACTTGGAGGGGGCAAACTGTTGCTCTAAGCTTAAGAACTGTCGTCAAAGGCTGAGCTCAGGCTTTCAGCAGAGCAGGAGAAAGTGGAAACAATCCACTCTGTTAAATGTTAGCATGTGCTCAAAGAACCTCATATATTAGTTATTTCTAAGTAGGACCCAGTTCAAAAGCCATAGCGTTTCCACTCCTATACCAGACTGTAAGAATTCACTCACTGAACGTTTTCACTTACCATGATTCTTTCAGGAGAAAGAGGGAGAGAACATGAGGGAGAAGTGTGTTTCTTTGAAATCACCCTTCCACAATGCACCACATCTTCCTAATAAGGCTGTCCACACTCTCAGACAGAATTAGTCACATAATGCAATTCATGTTCCCAACACGTGGAATGCAACACAGCAAGACAAACATCTATTTATGTTTTGTGATAATGCTTATCTACTCCTGGATCATTTCTCTTACATTTTGGGTAAAATACGACATTCTTGGTAAGGATCCTGGCTTAAACCAAACATGGGGATCACCCTAGTGCCTGGTGATGTGGTCTTGGCTTGAGGCATGCTGTCCCCCTTAGCCTGTTTCTGTCATTTTCAAGCTGAAGGTAGCAAATGGTTAAGACGTGAGGAATAATCTGGAGGTGGCGGCAGCAGGGGAATGCATTGAATTTGGCCAGAGGCCTGGAATGGAGTCTCTTTCTGCCTTAGAGTGGCATTTTATTATGTTCAAGGTGCATTCTCTCTATGGCTTGTCCCAAACTAAATCAAGAATGGAATGCACTTCTACAAACAGAACTTGACTTGACAAAAAAAAAACACCAAAAAACCCCGAGATGGGCCTGCGGGTGATATTGGAGAGCTATAGTCAAAGCTCTCTCAAGGAGAAGGGAAAAGCCAGTATGGTTGCTATCTGTGAAGGCAGGGGTTATGCAAGGCCAGAAATCCTTCCCTTCTCATTCCTGGCTGCTCCCCATCCTCCCTCACACAAGTAGTCACTTTAGTAGGACTGTAAGAGTCCCTGTATTGGGATCCTGATAGTAGAGGGTGGAAATGAGGCAATGTCTCAGGGGTAATACTCAGGGAGTGAGAGCACTAAGAAATTGTTGTTGTGTACCATAGTGTCGGAGCTGATCCACAGTTGACCATCCAGTGCATTTTCAGAGGCAGTTTAATTACATGGGAGGAGATCGCACATCTTCCTCTTGGGAAGCTGCTAGTGGATTTGAACCACCACGTGGCCCACTGGTAAGGACTGCAACACAGTTCCTTACCACAAGGTCACCAGAATTCCCTAAGAGGTAGTTGAGGAACAGCAAAAGAGCTAAATGCAGTAAGCAAATACTGAAGAAAAACAGTAGAAAACATATTTGAACAGGGATACAGGAAGATTTAAAAGAGAGTCTTCAGATTCAGTTATTCTGAGCAAAGTAAGCTTGTTTTTCCTTTTCTTTAAAGACAGGTGTCTCAGGTGGACTTTGGCCAGGGGAAAATAGATTTTTTTTTTCCTAATTCTGAGTCATGCAAAGAACATCCATTCCATTCACTAGGCCAGGTGGGAGATTTCCCAGAAGGAAATAAGAAAACACTAGCCAAGTTTAAGGAATCTCTGTGAACTGGTTGACCTGGATTTGTCTAAAAAAGGGTGGGGGGGGGGGTGGGAACATTCAGGTGCCAGGATTCCGAAGTTCCAGTAACAGTTGGTTTTTGGGGTGTTCTTTTTAGGGTGAAATAATAAAGACAGACTTACTAGAAAGTTATATTCCCAAACGGAAAGACCTCCGTCCCAGAAATACAAAGTGGAGGCAGCATGCTAGTGACATGAAGCTCTATGTATGGCCTCATTCTTTGAGTGGGACTTGGGGCTGGGGTCTGGGTCAGGGAGACAATGCCACCAGAGAGTTCAAAGTTTAGTGGGTGGTTCTCTTTCTGGTCCTCATTCTCTGATGCCATTCCTGTGCCCCAAATGTCCACTACTTTTGCCATCACTCAAGTGCAAAAACACCACTTCTATGCATGCAGGTATTGGTTTCCTGCTCCTGATAACTTAATTTCCCAAGTATAAACTTTTGCCTCTTTTCTTGGTTCTAATCCTAACATTCCTGGAAGCAGGAGTAGCATCCACTTCAGACATGGCTTGACTCTGGAAACTCTATGTACAAACAGAGCTCAGGCCTTTCGTTCATAGAATTGCTATGAGTCATCTACGACTTGACAACACCTAAAAACAACAACAACAACCTAACATTCTTCCTTGGAGAGATCAAGCCTCTAAAATCTTTTAGGGTTTTGGACAATGACAGCTCTAGCTGTTTCATGCTGGAATTGGGCATTGCACTGCCTACAAAAAGCTTTAGATCATGGCCCTGCTTCTGTGGTTCCTTAAGTGCTTTGGCTACCCTGTCAAGTGGGCTGACCAGCATGGGGTTAGAAGGTATGGTTAAATAAGATAGCATCCTTGTTGAGCTAGCTGATTAATGAAGAACGCTGGGAGCCTGGAAGAAATGAACTTTATTAAACAAGCAGGTTTTAAAAAGTAGTAGCAGGCAAATTATGAATGGCTATATAAAGAGGAAAAACTATTAGGCTTAATTTGAGATTTATGACTAAACCTTTTAAGAATTAGGAGCTAACTGATTTGAGAGGTTTGGTTAGTGATTTTGAAATTCAAGAACTGATATTTGGTTATTTACTGAAAACGGTAGCAATAAGGTAGGAGACTTCTACTATAGAGAGTTTACTATTAAAGACTATTATAAAGACTATTAAAGGAAATAGGCTAACTTGAAGGACAAGAGTGTCTTTACTCATATGGCTTGTCTTGAGAGCAGGCCTTTCTTTTAGTAGTTATAATATTTCATTTTAGTAAGCTTAGTTGGTTAGCATTCTTTTCTGGTGGAAAGACAAAGGTTGAGTATATCTCTGTCTATCTCTCATATCTATCTATCTATCATTTATTTATTTGTGGGCTAACTATCTGTTTTGCTTATGAGGCATAAAGCTTGAGACAAGGGACTGTCAAAGACCTTTAGTGAAAAACAAAAGACCTTTAGTGAAGGGCTCTTAGCAGTTAAAATTAAATCTATTTACTGATCACATCTAGAGTCACTTGCATGAGGGTCCTGGTATGTGATATCAGTGGTGCAAGTGGGAACTGCTACAGGGTTGAGGCCTTTTTAGTCGTTTGCCTTTCCTGCCAGAAGGGCTTGGGGACTTCCACTGTGCTGCCTTCGGAACACAGGGCAGTCACATGCCCAATGCCCAACCTTGATTCAATTGGAGGTCATGCTTTATGGGAGGCTTTTGCTGGTACATTGGGCTTGCTCTGGCTGGGCATTTATCATCGTGCCCTGGCTTTCTATTGTAGAAACACTCTCCTTTGGCCTTTTCGTGTGGTAACCTGAGGTGGCAGCTTCTGAATGCTTTATATAGCTAAAACTAGGAGCTTGCTCTTTTGACACCTTTCCCAGTACCTGTATGTCTCCGTTGTTAAAGACAATGGTCAAGGCCACCACAGGGTTGCTCTAGATTGACTTGGAGCTTTAATACTCCCTTTAGGTAATATTCTTATGAATAGTAAAATCAACCTTAGTAATAGAAATGAACATTAATGACAATAGCAATATGATGGGAGTTCAGATTTGCACATCTCTCATATGCTTTAGTAATTCTAAATACAGCTGTGGGGGGGGGCTGTTTTTCTTTTGAATTACTTTAGTTATGTTAGCAAAGTTAAAAGGTTTAACTTGGGTAGCTTTTTTTTTTTGACTAAACAATTATGGTCACATGTTTTCCTCTGTTTTGTTTAACTGACTTTGCTGACAGTCTTGGCTAAATCTTGCAAGAGGATTATAGCATCCCTTGAAGAAATATTAGGTTGCAAGACATATGGAGATCTTTAGTTCTGCCTTGTTCTTTAGAGAAGATTTTACCCTTTGAGAGTGTAACCATGAGACAAGAGTACTTACGTCTTCTCATGCTAGTCTAAATATCCGGGTGGTGCTTTGAAATATCTCACTGGATTTAGACCAATTTGCTGAGGAGTTTTTTCAGTTTCTTTAGAGGTTTTTAAATAAAATGACTATCCGTACACTTAGAAGGTGCTTTCTTAATTTTTGCTACTCCCTGTAGTGGTAGAAGGTTAAGGAGAGGTACTGGTGTTAGGGCACATCTGGAGGTCAGATGGCCCTTGGAACTGGATAGTGAGTAGAGACATATTCACTTAGTAGAAGTGTTTTAGTCACATCGTCCTGAGTGGAACAAGGCACATTGCTGGCTTATGCCCACCTCCACTAGGTGACTGCATTTTCTGGCTCAATAGACACTTCTCCCCCC
>NW_006399804.1:17121602-17132831 GCF_000299155.1 Elephantulus edwardii | reverse complement strand
CGATTGGCACAGGACAGAGCAGAGTTTAGGGCTGTTGTACATAGGGTTGCTGAGTCATAAGCGACTCGACAGCACATAACAACAAACCTTTGAACTAGGAATTGCCTTTAAGACACATAAAAGCTTTGCTATAAGTTATTTGTGAATATTTTTTATTTTTATAGTAGAATAAATTTAGCTGAAGAATGTTGTTGTTGTTGTTGTTGAGTACTGTCAGGCCATAGACAACTCATGGTAATCCTATGAACAAAAGACCTGAACACTTGTATAACTTTCATCATTTCTCCAAAATCATAGAGTTTCCAGAGGCAAGCTACTTCAGAAGTGAATGCCACTCCTGCTTCCAACACTGTCCACCATGGGTAACCATTGTTGCATTTGGCACATTAGTGTCACAATGTTTAACCTCACAGAAACCACGAGTTACCTCTGTTTCATAGATGAGGAAAACTAGACACGGAAAACTTGGGTTACTTGAGTTAGAGCACCCAACCACTAAGTAGTGCGGCTGTGATGTGAACACTGACAAGCAATTATTGTCAAAGCTATTCCTTCCCATTTCTCATATCTACATTATGACATCTTTTTCTTTCTTACATTACAGCTTTGTTTAGAACTCTTTAGTGGTTTCACATCTCCGTATTGCATTTATTTCACTATGTTAAAATAAAATCTGTTGGTAAGGAATATGGGCAGCAGATTCTTTTCTCCTGGTCATCCTGCCTGGCCTCACTCTGCTTTCCTGTCCCCCTACACTTATAGCTCCAGATTTAGGAAATAATTTGCTTTTCTTGAATGGATGGTGCTCTTAACCTGCCTAGTAGCTTCTATGACTATGTGGCAAATTCCTGCTCAAGCGTTACTTGTTGCACAGATGTGCCTGCTAGGCAGATCTTCCTGACTCTCCTATACTTTCTTCCACGTTCTTTCAGCACATTGGACATCTCTCTGTTCCACTCTGAGCCTTTTCTTTTTTTCCGTAGAATTTTTATTTTATGCTGGCTTACTTTAAAAGTTAGTACAACCAAGATACTATAATGAAATGTGCAGAGAACTGGAGTCAGAAAATCAAAAGGGCTGAACTCACTCAGCATTTCTTAAGCTGAAAGAGTTGAAAAACAAATTCAAGCCATGGGTGGCAATACTTAAAAATAGTTTGGGTAGAATGTTGAATGATCCAGTAAGTATAAGAAGATGGAAGGAGTACACAGAGCCACTGTATCAGAAGGAATTGGCTGACACAGAGGAATTTCATAAAATAACATATGAGCAAGAACCTATGGTGATGAAGGAGGAAGTTCAAGTTGCTATGAAGGAATTGGCAAAAACCAAGGCTCTAGGAGTAGACAGCATACCAATTGATTTATTTCAACAAACAGACGCTGCCCTGGATGTGCTCACTAAGTTGTGCCAGGAAATCTGGAGGACAGCCAGCTGGCCAACTGACTGGAAGAGATTGATATTTGTTCCCATTCCAAAGAAAGGTTACCCAACAGAGTGTTGGAATTATCGAACAATATCATTGATATCACATGCAAGCAAGATTCTGCTGAAAATTGTCCAAAAACGTTTGGAACAATATGTCAACAGAGAACTGCCAGATGTGTAGGCTGGATTTAGAAGAGGTCACTGTACTAGGGATATTATAGCTAATGTAAGATGGATTTTGGCAGAAAACAGAGAATACCAGAAGAATGTCTATCTGTGCTTTATTGACTATGAAAAGGATTTTGACTGTGTGGATCACAACAAGCTATGGCTGACTGTGAGAAGAATGGGAATCCCAGAACATTTGATCGTGCTAAACTTGGACCAAGAGGCAGTCGTCAGAACAGAGCAGGGAGACACTAGATGGTTCAAAATCAAGAAAGGGGTCCGTCAGGGATGTATTTTGTCTCCATACCTTTTCAATCTGTATGCAGAACAGATCATCTGAGACGCTGGGCTGTATGAGGAGGAATGTGGCATCAGGATTGGTGGAAGAATCGTCAACAACCTGCGTTATGCAGATGACACAATCCTGCTTGCTGAAACTGAGGAGGACCTGAAGCGCTTGCTGCAGAAGGTCAAGGACTGCAGTCTTAAATATGGATTGAAGCTCAATATCAAGAAAACAAAGATTCTCACCACTGGGCCAATTGGCAGCATCAGTATGAATGGTAAAGAGATTGAGGTAGTTGACAGTTTTAGTTTACTTGGCTCCACAGTCAACACTCTTGGTAACAGCAGCCAGGAAATCAGAACATGAATTGCATTGGGAAAGTCAGCTGTGAGGGACATCTCAAGAGTTCTGAAGAGCAATGACGTCAGGCTAGAGACTAAGGTGTGCCTGATCCAGGCTATAGTCTTTGCAATTACATGCTATGGATCAGAGAGTTGGACAGTGAATAGGGATGATAGAAGGAGAATTGATGCCTTTGAGTTGTGGTGCTGGAGAAGGGTATTGAATATACCATGGACTGCTAGGAGAACCTACAGGTTTGTCCTGGAGAGGGTGAAGCCAGAATATTCCCTGGTGTCAAGGATTCTGAAGCTTCGTCTGACATACTTTGGGCATGTTGCAAGGAGGGACTGGTCCTTGGAGAGGGACATCATGTTTGGGAGAGTGGAGGGATGGTGCAGGAGAGGAAGACCCTCAATAAGATGGATCAATTCTGTAAGTGGAGTGGTGGGAATGAGTGTGTTTGAGACAGCAAGGTTGGCACAGGATAGAACAGCATTTAGGGCTCTTGTACATAGGATCGTTATGAGTCGCAAACGATTTGATGGCACATAACAACAACAACAAATGCATTGTTTTTCACACCAGATCTTTCCTATTTCCTTTTCCCATCTCTCTCTCTCTCACCATCAAATTGTGCAACCCTATGATTACCCCCTGCCCATCCTCACCCCTCTGTCTGAGCCTTTTCTTGTTGTTCGATGCCATCGAGTCAGAACCAACTCATAGCTGACCTTCCAGCAGGTTGTCAGAAGCTGTAAATCACACAGGAAAAGACTGCCCATTTATCTCCCATGAAACGACTGGTAGATTAGAACCAGCTGCCTTTGAGATGACGATGCGTCTTCTTACTCAGTAGTTCAACAGAGCTCCCTGAGTCCCTTATAGCAGAATATTTCACCACACGTTTTCCTCGGACTGAGAGCTCCATTGTATCTCATTTATTTTTATATCCTCTTTCAAGAAATATTTGTTGGGTTGAATTACATTACTAGAGTAGTTTCAATTTGTAAGTCTTTCCAAGGAAACTTTTATTTTCTAAATCCTTAGAAGGCAAGCACAACCTCTGCCCTGGAGCACATGTCTGAACACTGAGCACAGAGTTGACGCTAAGTAAATATTTATTAGGTGGCTGATCAATTGAATGAACATATTCTGGAAGAGCTTTGATAGCACATGAATAAAAGTGAAATCTCGATCCAGTTATTGGGGGCCAACTCCAGTTTCTAGGGTAGCATCCACTGAGGTAATAAGCAAATGAGGCTGAAGACAAACTAAGCTATTATTTCAGCTTACAGACAAACCAAAAAGGTCATGCAAA
This sequence comes from Elephantulus edwardii, assembly GCF_000299155.1. Taxonomy (NCBI): domain Eukaryota; kingdom Metazoa; phylum Chordata; class Mammalia; order Macroscelidea; family Macroscelididae; genus Elephantulus; species Elephantulus edwardii. The sequence continues at coordinate 17,129,289 of NW_006399804.1, read as the reverse complement.
GAACACAGCTGTTTGGATTAGGAAGAGAGACTCACCAGTATGCCATTAATTTATATTTTGAGCAATGAAAAATCCATCTCCAAATTTTATTCTCTTCTTGAGGCTTAACTGCTTAAATTAAATCAAAAGTGTTTTCATGCATTAGTGCCACTGACTAATCTTCCCACATAAATGCCAAGAAAGAAAACGCTTCCAAATGTTTCTAAAGACAAATTAATTTTCTTTGTGATTTCTCTTTTCTTCTCTTTATCCAGTTTCTCACAAACTGCCTGATAGGTTTATAGACTGCAAGGTGATGATATTTTTTATTATGGGAAAAGAGTTTCCATGAGCTATGAAGATTAATCTTGGAAAGTTATCCTAAACCACTGAGGAAATGCTTAAACAATGACAAGTTCTTTTTTGTTAAGGATCTAAAATATCTTTTCAGTAATTTTTATTTCCCATTTAATGTCATCTAAAAGAAGGCTCCAGAGGAAACTTTTCTCCTAAGCTTTAATTCTATCTCATCTCTTCATAGGAGCATATAACCCTGGAATGAGCCTTTCAAATTTGATGGGGAGTTTTTTGTTGCTGTTGGTTTTTAGATGGCAATGACATCTCAAACTCTTTTACTGATTTCTCATTTAATTCAAAAGATAATCCTCAAAGGGGGGGGTAAACCTCACATAAACCCAATGTGTGTTTTAAACATTTTCTTAATTAATTTTGTATGCCTTTCAGGAATGATGGGGCAGTTTTGGAGAAAGAATAGTCACGGACATTAGTGGCAGATACAGTCCATCTGCAAAAGTGTATGGAAATCACAGACTTTCAGGTCTGCCAGGTCCTTATGGTCTGGCTCAGCATTTTCTGATGAGGAAACCGAAGCCTCTTCAGGGCCTTGTTGAGGAAATCACAGATCTTGAAGGGAAGGGACTTACAAATATTGATTTCTCAACGTCTAGTCTAGTGAACCTGTTCAGAATCCTAAGTGATTTGATACCAACCAAAAGATTGGCAGCTCAAGCTTGTCCAGAGGCATCTTTGAAAAGTGACAGTGATTTGCTTTTGAAAATGCAGTCACTAAAACATGTATATAATGGTAAGGAATTGCATTGACAACTCAAAGACAGGAAGTTTGAATCCACAAGCTGCTCCACAGTACAAAGATGGACAATCTCCTCCCGTGCAATTTACTGTTTCGAAACCCGCTGGAGGGTCAGCTATGAGTCAGTTTCAACTCAACAACACATAACAGCAGCAGCAACAAAAACAACAACCCCATGAAGGATGCTCCTTTAATCGTGTAGACTGCAACAAGTTATGGCTAACCTTGAAAAAAGTGGGAATCCCAGAACACCTGATTGTGCTCATGTGAAACCTATATTTGGACCAGGAGGCAGTCATCAGAACAGAGTAAGGAAACACTGCATGGTTCAAAGTCAATAAAGGAGTGCATCAGGAATCTGTCATGTCTCCATACCTGTTTATTTTGAATGCAGAACAGAGATTTTGAGAGGCTGGACTTTGTGAGGAGGAATATGGCATCAGAATTGGAGGAAGACTCATCAACAACCTGTGTTATGCAGATGACACAACCTTACTTGCCGATACTGAGGGCCTGAATCATCTGCTGCAGAGGGTCAAGAACAGTAGTTTGCAATATAGATTTAAGCTTAACATCAAGAAAACAAAGATTCTTACCACTGGGCCAATTGACAGCATCATGATAGATGGAGACGAGATTGAGGTTGTTAACAATTTGAGCTAGCTCAGTTCTGCAGTCAACAATCTTGACAGTAGCAATCTGGAAATCAAAGATGAATTGTATTAGGGAAATCAGCTGTAAGGGACCTCTCAAGAGTACTAAAGAGAAAGGATGTAAGTGTAGAGCCTGAGGTAGAACTGATCAAGGCCATGGTCTTTGCAATTAGAAGAGCTGGACAATGACTAAGGATGACAGAAGAATTGATGCTTTTGAGTTGTGGTGCTGGAGAAGAGTTTTGAATATACTATGGACTGCCAAGAGAGCAAACAGATCTGTCCTAGAGAGGGTGAAACCAAGCTATCCTTGGAGGCAAGGCTTTGGGGATTCCATTTCACATGCTTTGGGCATATAACCAGGAGGGACCAGTCTTTGGAGAAGGATATCATGCTTGGAATGGTTAAAGGATGGCACAGGAGAGGAATACCCCAGATGACATGGATACAATAACTAGGGTAATGGGGGTAGGTGTGTCAGAGACAGTGAAATGGGCTTAGGATAGAGCATAGGGTCACTGTGACTCAAAGGAAAATAACAATAACAATATGAGACCAAATAGTCAATGATTACTTTAAGACAAAATGGGAATGTAAATGGGCAGGGAAACTAGATCAACGGAAACAAAACAACCATAATGGAGATAAGAATATTAGAGCATTGTGAAAGATATAGCCATGTCACATAACAATTTTTATAGAAACTGTTGATTGAGTACCTAAAGCGTTTTGTACATATTCACTGAAAATACATGAAAATATTTTATTTTTATAAAAGAAGAGAAAATAAAAGAACCTTTATGGAGCGAGCACAGTTCTTACTCTGACATCCATAGAGTTGCCACGAGTTTGAACTGATTTGACAACAACAGGGCTATGTGGGTCCAAAGCCTTACTTTTGACCACAACTCAAAAGGTAGTCATTGATTTTGGAAAATCTAATTATCAGCGAGCTTTCTTTGTCAAATAAAATTCTGGTGAGAAGTATTCTATACACATGCACATATCAGCAAAAAATGAAGACTACATAGCAGAGAAAGGAAGGTAATAATGGAAGAACACCTGGATTTTCATTTACTTTCATGGGAACTTTTGAAGACCTGACTTAAATCCTGCCAAAAGGCATGAGTTAAACAATGAATAAAAATAATGATGGCTCTTCAGATCTTATGCAACATAGAAAATTGATCCAATAAATATGTCATAAAGTTAACAGAGGAAGATAGGAATGACAGAAATTTTGAAACAGAAGCAAAAGTATATAAAAAATTTTCAAATTTGGCCTAAAGCTATGCATTTAAATCTTTCATTAAAATAAGCCCCAAAGCAAACCAGTTGCTGTAGAGTGATTTTGATTTATAGGAAAGGGTCCTAAATGAATGATGGGAAAATTGGCATAAAAGTTGATCCATTTAGGTTATGATACAGACAAGAACCATCATGTACCAGACAAGGAAGGTGTGGCATTGAAGAACCTTCTGAAAAGTTTCAGTTAATTGAGAGCACAGAATAGTTTCCTATATAGGAAGCACTGACATTATGACATATTTATTTGGTCAATTTTCTATGATTTGTAAGATTTAAAGAGCCATCAATATTTTTATTCGTTATTGATTCCACCCACCACTTTGGCATGATTTAAGTTAGCTCTTCAAAATTCCCTAGCAGGAGTTATTCCTTGGAGAAGGACATGATGCTGGGAAGAGTGTAGGGTTGGTGAAGGAAAGGAAGACCCTCAACCAGGTGGATTGAACATGGTGACTGCTGCAATGATCTCTTCTTTTTTTGCTTGTCAGAAAGTGTGATGATGGAGCAGGATAGAACAGGGTTCAGATCTTATGTTCTTAGGATCGTTATGAGTCATACTCAACTCAACAGCACCTAACAGTGACAAGAAGCTTGCTCATTAGATGATCCTCCTCAACTTTGTACACGGGTGACCCAATTGGGAAATAGAACAAAGGACAATTCAATAATACTTTTCCAAATATACAATACACATAGCCTCGACCCAGTAATCAAACTCGGAGAAATTTATTCTACAGATATACTTACTAAATATGTATCTATGACTACTACCACCAGATTATATTTTGACTAGCATATATGTATATATGACTAGTATATTATTTATAATTAGAAAAATAGTGGAAATAATATGTTTTTGTTGGTTGCTGTCAGGTTGATTCCAGCTTCTGGGAATCCATGTGCACTGAGTAGAACTGTCCCACAGAATTCTCAAGGTTATATCCTTTCTGTAGTACCTTTCCAGGCTTGTCTCCTGACTCATTTCTGAGGGGTTTGGATCAGCAATCTCTTGGTTAGTAGCAAAGTACTTAACCAATTATGCTACCCAAGACATTTGAAAATATCCTAAATGTCCATTAATAGGTGACTAGTCAAATAAGGAATATTGAAAAGAACAAGGGAGAGACATAAAAGAGCTGATATGCAGAATATGTATAAAATGCTACCCATCATGTGAAAATTGGGAACATACTTATGTATGTTTAAGTCATTGCTAGATTATTACACAGAAACTCAATACCCTTGGTGACTTTGGAGTCAAGGGTAGAAAGAAATAAAAATAATCATAATCATACTATTGTTGTTTTGTTGTTGATTGCTGTCGAGTCACACACGACTCATAGAGACTCCATGAACAAACGGCCAGGGGCCTTTATACAAGTATCCTTTCTCCAACTTCATAGAGTTTCCAGAGTCATGTGGTTTAGGAAGTGGACACCACTCCTGCTTCCCAATCTGTCTCAAAACTGGAAGCTCCACCAAATACTGTCCACTGTGGGGAATTTGAGACTCCGATGGTACAAGGCTCAGCATCACAGCAAACCCAGATTACCTCAGCACAGCAAATTGACAGAAGAGTACTGTATGATTTAGAAGAATGTTCCTCCAAAATATAGTAGCAAAGGATTAAAATATAATCCCTTGGACCTGGTTTATTAATAGAACCTCCAGGAGGTTTTGTTGACTAAACAAGAGGCAATAATAATAAATAATAATAATAATAATAACCCCAACCAAACATGCTATAATGACCCTCAACTAAAACAAGAGAGCACATCTTACAGGTTCCAGTCGCTTCACCCAGTCTCCAAAATGGAGACAAGGGCTTGGCCTTAAATGCAAGTGTCCCCTTGGAGGTCTTGTTGACTCTAAACAGGAGTCTTAGCAATGAAACAATCCACACAGATCCCCAACCAAAACAAGAGCACCATTGTACAGAGTCCAGCCAATGGAAGTCCAAAATGGAAGATAAGGGCTTGGCTATATATATTGTTTTTGTTAAGTGCCATCTAGCACAGACCCTATACACAAAAGACTTTAACCTTGTTTTATAACTATTGTCCTTACTCTAAGTTCATAGGCATGTTTAGGAAGTGGATGCCACTCCTGCTTCAAAGACTGCCTTAATCTGTTAGCTAACCAGACAGTATCAACCATGTGTAACCATTGTGGCACTTGACAGACCAATGGCAAAATGTTCAGTATCACAGCAACCCAAACTTACCTCAATACAGAGAAATGACAGAAAAGTGCTGTACCACTTAGGAGTGTTAAAAAACAAGGCCCACATGTGGAAAAGGATATCATGGGTCGAGGAAACTTCTGAGGGGGCCTGTCAACTCGGGGCCCCACAACAAACAATGCGAGCTGCCAGCAGTATCTCACTGTGAGTGAGACAGTATGTCTCAGACTTGTTTCATGCCACCTTGGGAAGCACAGCATTGGATATAGCTCATAAGATAAGATTACTCTCGTACCAGAATTGGAAGTTTATAAGATACCAACTAATATTTTTGAACCGATTCCAGAAAATTGTGTTGGATTAATTATTGGAAGAAGTAGTTTAACTAGCAAGGGTATCTTTGTTCATCTGGGGATTATTGATTCTGATTATGAAGGAGAAATAAGTATAATGGTATCTACTAGACAGCCTCAGAATCTACAAAAAGGTCAAAGAATCACTCAGTTATTGTTGCTACCATATAGTAAGCAAAAGGCTGCTCCTATAAAGAGACAGGGAGGTTTTGACAGTACAGGATCAAATATATATTGGAATACCATTATTAATGATGAAAGACCACAAGTGATTGTTACAATTGAAGGGCATAAATTACAAGGCTTGGTTGATACTGGGGCTGATGTTTCAATTGTGGCTACTTAGCATTGGCCCTCCGAACTAGCATTAAAAGATATGTCTGTTATGTTTACTGGAATTGGTACTATGACTGGAGTGAAACAGAGTGAACATGTTTTAGAATGTGAAGGATCAGAAGGTCAAAAGGGTAAATTACAACCTTTTGTAGCTGATATTGCGATTACTTTATGGGGCTGAGATTTATTAGCTCAATGGAGAGCTACATTACAAATTCCGACTATTTCAACTCCAGCAAAAAATATGATGGTAAATATGAATTATATTCCACGAAAAGGTTTAGGGAAAAGGAAACAAGGAGTTGCTAGTTTTCAAGAACCTAAATTTAATCAATCACAGAAAGGATTAGGATATCCAAATTTATAATGAGGGCCACTGTTCTTCATTATGCTCTTCCCTTAACTTGGCTAACAGAAAAACCAGTTTGGGTGGAGCAGTGGCCCCGATCTAGAGAGAAATTAGAAATTTTAGAAAGATTAGTTCAAGAACAATATTTAGCAGGTCCTATTAAACCACTAGTCCTTGCAACTTTGCAATGTTTATAATAAAAAAGGAAATCAGGTAAAGGGACTAACTGGATACTATTAGTGAAAGTAAAAACTTCACCTTTGCAAGCAGATATTTATACAGATGCAAATAAGATGGGTTATGAAGGTTATACTAATGGTAAAGATAATAAAGTAGTGAAAACTAACTTGACCTCTGTTCAACAGGCTGAATTATATGCTATTATTATGTTATTACAGGACAAGCTATAATAGAAAGGGCTAATTTGACTTTACAAACTATGTTGGAAAAACAGAAGGGGGGAAATGGGCTATCATCTCCTCGAACTCTTTTACAAAAGGCCTTATTTACTTTAAAAATTTTAAATGCTAATGAAAAAGGAGAAACTCCAGCTGAAAGACATTGGGTATTACAATCCTCTAAAGAATTGAATCAGCTATATATTATAAGGAAGCTCTAACTAATGAATGGAAAAAGGGATTTGTTATTAGGTGGGGGCGAGGATTTGCTTATATCTCTACAGGATCAGAACTGCTGTGGGTGCCCTCCAGAAACGTGAAACACCAGGATGAGTCAAAAGACGTCACACTTGCATGAGGACGAAACTGCAGAATGCCAGATAATACGAACTATTTGGCATATGTTTGTAATACTCTCTTGTTAAAAGTTGTTCATTGGCCTTATAAAGTTTTGGATAATAATATATCTCTCTAGTAGATGTCTCAAGGATATAGTTTTCATGGAGATATCAGTAACAACTTCAGATTATCCTGATATTCCTTCCTGTCAGTTGCTTCCTTTATCTTTCTTAGAGTATGGATACATTGGAAACAATGTTGAATAGAGCAAAGACAAGTTTTAATTGATACTTCTTATGGAAGCGTCATTGATTGGAGCCTTCTTGGCTCCACTTGTCAGCACAGAAACATCAAAAATTTAAGTTAGAGTAAAGGAAGGCAATGGATTTATAACTGCTCATGCTAATAACACCATCTCATGGCATGGAGGAGGAATAGTGGAACTGTATCCACATTTAAGGTATTCTTACCCAAATCATTTATGAAAAATAGGTACTGCATTTGAACATGTGTCCCTTTGGATTGGAAATTATTCGTACAATCATACTGATAATATTACTAGCCTTAAACTTAAAAGATTATATTGTTTAAAATTATTTGTTACATATTTGTTTAAATTTTTCCCTCTTTTCACAACTGGGATCTAGAGGGAAGAGAAAAGACCAGAGAATGGCCAAAA
>NW_006399804.1:17110055-17120257 GCF_000299155.1 Elephantulus edwardii | reverse complement strand
CACCTTGTGGCACTAAGGTGTTCCCTAAGAGTCAACATTGTTCTTAGTTTGTATCAACTGAATCCCTCCCTCCTGAGATTAGCATAAAGAGGAACTTGGCCTTATCTGTAAGACTTCACCATTATCCTTTGTTTTGATTTTGCTTTGTTTACCTTCCTTATGATTCTAAATAAATACTCAGAGAAGCATGGCTTGGGGCCTTCAGTCATGGGAACTGTTGGCCCCCTGTTTTTCACACTCTCTGTTCTATATTAAAAAAAAAAAAAAAACCAAGGCCCACACATCAGGCTCTCATTGGCTCCCAGTAAGAGGCTTCCGGCCAGCCAAAGATGATCCATAATCTTCCCACAACCAACACGGAAAGAAAGCAATCATACAATTACCTAACTTTTATATGAATTCTCTGGAATGGCTGCAAATGGTTAGTGCACTCAGCTTCTAACTATAAATATTGGACCTGAGAGTCTGCTTAGAGGCAACTTGGAAGAAAAGCCTACAAGTTCATTTTTAAAAAATTTTTTTTTCAAATTAGCTTTTACAAACCTCTAGAGCACAGTTCTACTCTGACACAGATGGAGTCATCACAAATCCAGGTCAACCTAAGAGTAACTGGTTAAAAAAAATAACCTTTATAGAAAGTTTCATATATTTTAGCATTAGCCTATATATTTTACACAAATGTAATCAATAAGTTTAATCCTCATAATAGATAAGTAAGGTGTGATGACCTTATTTCATAGAAGAAGAAACTTGGGCATATGGATTATAAGTAACTTTCCAATGACCGTGCAGTCAGTAAAGGAAGAAATCAGATGTGAAACTAGGATGTTTGGCTGCAGAATGCATGCTCTTAATTTCTCCCTGATGAAATTCTCCTTGCATATCTTGTTTAATAGTGCAGATTTTCCCAATTACTATAATTATGTAACTTTTTCCATTAAAAAAGATAGACATATATGACATAACATTTTGATTTTTTATCTCTTCTTGTCTTTAGAAGGCAGCCAGAATTCTTTGAATTGAATCCCTAGATTTGGAGGCCTAAAATTGAAATAGATAGTACTGGAACTTATATGTAAAAGTCAAAGAATAGACAATATGTTTTATTAGGAAGTGCTGGGATGTAAGAATAGGAACATACAGGCAGTAGGGTTGTAAACTAATATTTTGTAATGGACCAAAATTAATTTCTTTGGTAACAACATCTTATCTCAATGGAAGTTCTCTTATTTTAATCTATTGCAGAACATGAAAACTTTGCCTGTATTTCAGGATCATAGTTTGGAACTAAGTCAATAGGTATAGCTCAATTCATAAAGATAATGTTTCACAGCTTGCTGTGGAGAGTAGCATCTGATGCCTTAAAAGGTTGTGAGGGATCATTTGAGAATGGTCTCTTCCAGTCTGGAACAAAGGAAAGTGAAGAAATCAAAGACAGAGAAGGCATAAGTCCATAAGACTAATGGCCCATGTGAGCCCCACCACCTCTAGCCTCTGACCAGAAGAGTTAGATGATGCCTGCCTACCATCATTGACCATTCTGACAAGTGACACAGGAGAAGGTTCCACTTAGGATGGGACAAAAATGTAGAACAAATGTTATGTTAAAAAGAAGATTTACCGGACTGATAAAGACCAATGGGATCCTCAAGACTATCACCCTAAGATATGTTGTTGGTTTTTTTTTTACCTGGAACTAGCTACTCTCAGAGGTAACTTTTCAGGCAAAGAATAGATTGACCTATAAAACAAACAATAGCAAGTGTGAGGTACATACTTCTCTAATAACTAGCCATAAAACCCAAATGGTCAACATTTACCCAAAAGCCCATGTGGGAGGGCAAGACGGAGACTAGAATCTGAATGAATGGAAAAGGGAAGGCAGGATAGAAAAAGAGAAAATGCTACCACATTACAGGAATGTCAACCAGTGTTACTGAGTAATTTGTGTATGAATTCTTGCATAGAGTACTCTTTCACCTAAAACACAACAAAATATTAAACAAAAATCCCACTTTGTCTTGTTTCTGTCATCGAGTTAGAATTGACTCATACTTGACCCTTCATTGAGTTTCCAAGGTTATAAATTACATGAGAAGACCCTCAATGAGATGCATTGACACAGTGATTGTAACAATGTGGTTGAACATAGTGAAGACATGAAAATTAATGGTACCAGCTTTGTAGCGATGGGTTCAAGCCTGGTGGAGGATGTTAGGATAGGCAAGTTTCCAGCCTGTTGTTCTTAGGGTTACTATGTGTAAAAGTCAACCAGACGACACATAACAACAACAAATCACATGGGAGGAGACTTTTTCCCCCTTCCTTGAAGCCCTTGGTGGATTTGAACCCCCAGAAAGAATTGGCTTTTGGTTTAGCAGATTCCTTCTAGACTACACCAACCAAGTTCTCTGGAGCAACACCGTTGTTGTCGTCATTGAGTCAGAACTGACCCATAACTGATACTCCAGTGGCTTTTCAGATGGAGTCGATTTCATGGGAAGAGATTGTCCATCTTTCTCCTACAGAGCAGTTGAGGGATTTGAACCATGTGCCTTTGGGATTGCAGTACCGAAGAAGGATGGAAAACAAATCAAGAATTCTGTTTGGTTCTTGTTCAATTTAAAATGTGTATTTAACATTCAAGTAAAAACATTAATTATGTAGTTGAAAAGGTGAGATAGAGGCAAAGATATGGTGAAGGTTTAAACTAGGCTTGGCTACATATTGACGACTGCAAATATCAATGATTTAACCAAGGTTAAGGCGGAGGCCTGAGGTTTGATTTCTCAATGAATACAGAATCTAATTTGCTATAGAAACATTCACCTAGAACAGAGTAAAATATTAAAGCAAACAAAAAAGACTGCCTTTCTCTTGAAGTGATGAAAACATCTTACCTAGAGGTGACAATTGCAAAGCGTTGTGACTTTATTAAATGCCACTGAATTATATACTTTACCAAAGTTAATTTTATATTGTGTAATTTTACCTCATGATTTTCAACTGGAGACAGGCAAATCAAGGCTGATAAAGAAGCTGCATAGTGTCACCAAAGATCTAAGTACCTATACTTCACCTTTATCATATTCCAGGTTTGACTGCCTCTCTGGAGATGACTCAGTGGCCCACTGTGACTCCTGGAACTCTAGATATTATTTCTAAGTTCTTTTTAACGTAAAGAAAGGGAAAGACAAAAGCCTGTGCTCCAAGCTTCCTAACATTACCTTTTACTTCTCATTGATCAGAATATAATTAGATGGCTGCAGGGGAATCTAGGAAATACAATGTTGCATAAAGTACATTTCCACCTTTAATCACATGTATTGCTAGGTTTCTAGATATTTGGCACAGTCTCTACTACAGAGAGTCATTAGGCTGGAAGTGGCATTTACAGCATATAACTGGATAAGGACATGATCAGAAAGGGGACAGGTTCACTGAGAAGTAGGCATAAACAGTTATAAAAAGCCTCTGGAACATAAAAATGCAGAGTGTGGGAGCTTGACTAGGCTTCTATAAACCTCTTTTTCTTAGTCCTGAGCTTCATGTTTTTATGACCCTTGTTCTTCCCTTACTTTTGACCTATTTTACACTTAGAGTGCCTTGTTAGGTTTTGTGTATTCTTTTAAGACATTTTTGTAGGACAAGGCTGTATATAAATAAACAAATCTTTGACTAGTCTTCCTCTGGTAAAGTGGGAATCATAATAAGTAATTTAGAGAACAAAGGCAAAAGAAAGGGACCTGGAGAGAGAGAGAAAATAGTGACTGAGAAAGAATATTGTTTTGGGGGAATGATGCCTCAGACTTCTCTATCCAGGTTTGTCACTTGGAAATATTAAAATTCAGATTCAGACTCTGAAGCATTTCTTCTTGGCCACCTGAGAATAAATCAAACTGGATTGCCAGGGGCTAAGTCGTTGGCTAGGAGTAAGGATGAGATAGGCACAGATAGCTGCTGTTGGCTTAGGAAGCATATTTCTTCCCAACTACCTATGACCAGTGGTTTGTCTCTCAAAAGAAAAGAATCACTTAATGAGAGAAACAGAGATGACATCCATGCATGTAATTATAGAAAAGATTTAGATGTTAACAGTGCAGGCAGGCAATGGTCTGGGCTTCAGATTTCCTCTTCCATTCTGCTGATGGCTGAAAACTGATGGTTCCAAGCTCTTTGATTGGTGCCAGGATAATTGTATGGGTTGTTGTTGTTATGTGCTGTCAAGTCATCTGCGACTATAGTGACCCTAGGTACAACGGCACTGGACACTGCTCTAATCTGAGCCAATCTTATTGCCTCTGACACACCTACTCACATTACCTCAGCTATTGAGTCAATCCATCTCATTCAGGGTTTTCCTCCCTCTTGCACTGTCCCTCCACACTCCCAACCATGACATCCCTCTCCAAGAACTGGTCTCTCCTTGCAACATGCCCAAACTATGTCAGACAGAGCTTCAGAATCCTTGCCTCCCAGGAGCACCTTGGTTTCATCCTTGCCAGGACAAAGCTGTTAGTTCTCCCAGAAGTCCATGGTATATTCAGTACTCTTCTCCAGCACCACAGTTGAAAAGCACCAATTCTTCTATCATCCCTAGTCATTGTCCAGCTTTCTGAAGCATTGCACATAATTGAGAAGACCATGGTCTGATGTTATTATCGTTGTTATGTGCTGTTGAGTCACCTTTGACTCATAGCAACCCTATGCACAATGCCTCTGATCCCTGTCCTATCCTGAGCCAATCTCACTGTCTCTGATACACCTACCCCCTTTACCCTGGTTACTGTGTCAATTCATCTTATGTAGGGTCTTCCTCTCCAATACTATCCCTCCACATTTCCAAGCATGATGTCTTTCTCCAAGGATTAGTGCCTCCTGGAATCAAGCCCGAAGTATGTCAGATGGAGCTTAAACATTCTTGCTTCCAATGAGCAGCTTGGTTCCACCCTCTTAGGGCAAATCTGTTTGTTCTTTTAGAAGTCCATAGTGTGTCCAATACTCTTTTTCAGTGCCACAACTCAAAGGTATCAATTCTTCTTCTATCATCTTTTGTCATTATCTAGCTTTCTGATGCACAGCAAGTAATTGCGAAGACCATGGCCTGTATCAGACTCATCTTAGTCCGTGGAATGACATCATTGCTCTGCAGTACTCCGAAGAGGTCCCTGACAGTAGATTTTCCTATAGTAACTTGTCTTTTGATTTCCTGATTGCTGGTGCCAAGAGTGTTGATTATGGAATCAAGCTAACTGAAATGTTAACAATCTCAATTTCTTCTCCAACTATCACAGTGCTGCCAATTGACCCAAGGGTGAGGATGTTTGTCTTCTTGTTGTTGAGCTTTAATCCTTATTGAAGACTGCAGTCCTTGGCCTTCTTCAGCAAGTGCTTCAGAGCCTCCTCAGTTTCGGCAAGCAAGGTTGTGCCATCTGCTTAGCACATTTTGTTGATGATTCTTCTTCCAATTCTGATACCACATTCCTCCTCATAAAGTCCAACCTCCTGTATGATCTGTTCTGCATATAGATTGAAAAGGTATGGAAAGCTTTCCTTTCCTTATTTTGAACCATGCGGATGAGTAGATGAGAAGTTGGTAAGCAATCTTGGGAATCTAAGAAAGATGAAAAAAATGAAAAATTTAAAATGATACCTTGTTAGGTGCCATTGAATCATATAATACTCATAGCAACCCTGTGTACAACTCTTGTGCCATCCTCACAATCTCTGCTATATTTAAGACCCTTGTTGCTGCTATAGTGTCAATCCACCTTGTTGAGGGTTTCCTCTTTTTCAATGACCTTCTGCTTTATCAAGCATGATGTCTTCCTTTCTCCAGGAACTGGCTTTTCTTGATAACAAGACTAAGCTATGTAAGTAAAATAAGATCTCATCCTCACATCAAAGGAACATTCTGACTGCACTTCTCCCAAGACAGATTTGTTTGTCCTTTTGGCAGCCCCTGATGGACTCAATAGTCTTCACTAATACCACTACTCAAGGACATCAATTTTTCTTCAGTCTTCTTTATTCATGATCCAACATGCACATGCATAAGTGAGGTGAATAAGAAGACCTGTGGTTTGGAGGAGGGACACCCTTAGACCTCAAAGGGTCATCCTTGCTAATTAGCACTTCAGATAGGTCCTTGGTAGATTTTCTCAGTGTGATATATATTTTTCTTTCTTGGCAACTGGTTGCATGAGGATTGATTGTGGATGCAAGAAAAAGGAATTCAATGACAAGTTCAATCTTTTCTTCTTTTAGCATGATGTTGTTTATTGGGCTCACTTGTAAGGGTTTTTGCTTGCTTTATGTTGAGATGAAATTCATATTGAAGATTATAGTCTCTGAATTTTATCAGAAGTACTTTAGATCTTTGTTTGCAGAAAGAAAAAATGTGTTATTTATGTAGTTTTTAATCTTCCAATCCTGATGCTGATTTCTTTTTCATATAGTACAGATTTCTGAATTATTTGCTCAGAATAAAGATTGAGTAAGTATGGTAAATGGATACACCCTTAAGACCCACATTTCCTGATTTCAAAACCACACATTATCACTTTGTTCTGCTCAAACAACTGCATGCATATATATATATATTATGCAACAAATAAGAATTTGTGGGATTTATTTTTCTTGATGATGTAATTTGTTATGCAGTTTAATGCTTTTGGATAGACAACAAAACTGAAAAAAATATCTTCCTCATATACCCTGCTTTCAAGAAGATGCACCTAAGGCCAGCAAAATGGTATCCCTCTTTCCATCTCTTTTACTAAATCCAGCTTGAATTTATAACAGTACTTGTATGTGATAGTAATAATATTATTCTAGAGTTTCCATCTTAAGTGTGCACAAATATAAACCTCTTTCAATTGGTTGGAAATAGGGACCTCTTCTAAATTTCTCGGCGTAAACAAGTAAGCACATCCAGCGCTACATAAATTTGTTGAAAACTCTCAGTTGAAATTCCATTCATTGAGGAATGAATAGATTACCAACTGAGATGCTTAAACAGAGTCTTGTTTTTCATCAATGCCTTCTGACAGCTTGGGTTTCTTTTTTCAGTACCATTAACTCTTGATCATGTACTTCCTCCTGAAAGAGTTTTGCTTCAACTAATTCTTTTCTGGTACAATGACTTTGCGTTTTCCTTCCATTTTAAAAATGCTTCCTGCATCATTCAATATTTCCCCTATCCTTCATTACTGCAACTTGAGGTTTGTCTTTTCCCCCTTCAGTTATATCAGTTCGAGAAATGTCAAATGTGTCCTCACCTTTGCTTCTCCAACTATAGGATCTATACAATGGCAATTAACATTACCTTCCATGAATGCCCTTAATGTCACAGTTATAAGTTCTACAAGTGGGAATTGTGTTTTGATTCTACAACTCAACAGGTATACAACTTGGTACAGTTGCCATCAGAAGTGAAGATGCCTAGTGGTCACTGGAAAAACTGATGTTGAACTGAAATAAAAAAGATACGAAGAGTTAGAAGTTACTAGTTGCACTTGATAGGCTCATGGCAACAATGGAATAAAATGTTGCTTATTTCTGGACCCTATCCATGATCACTGTTGTGCTAAAATCCACTGTTTCAATTACTGTGTGCTTTCAATGCTTTACCATCAATGGGATCCTGTCTCAGCATTCTATTAGCTATATTCTGCTGTTATCCATACATAGGATTACAACAATAAATAAAAATAGAATGCCAGATATTTATTCCTAGTGTGTCTTAATTTGGAAGCACCTGTAAAACATACCAACCTTGGTGACCTTGTTGGTATTTGATATACCAGTGGCCTAGCTTGCAACATCACTACAACTTGCAAGCCTCTGTAGTATGACAAAGTGACAAATGGGTCATGACAGGAAATTAGCCCTTTCAAACCTCCAAGGATAGCTGCGAAACATAAGATGCCAGAAGAGATAAAGGATGCTTTAGAATTTACTGAGAAGGCTTGGCCCAACAGGCACCTTGATTTTGAACTTCTGGTTTCCAAAATAGCAAGAGACTAAATATCTGATATGTGAAGCCACCTAATTTGTGATAATTTCTGGCAACTTGAGGAAACTAACTGGGTTTTTCACTAGTTTGTTTGTATGGTGGGCAATGATAGACTTCTCTCCCTTTAGCAATTTATTTTCAACTCATAGGTTTTTAAGTGCTCAATCAGCCCCAGTGATTGCATTTGCAAATCCTTTTTATACTTAAATTGTTTCATCTTTGACACATAAAAGTCCTAGGTTGTTAGTTCTTGAGTCCTTCTCACTCATCTACAATGATCTCCCTGCTTTCCAACACAATAAAATATTCTGCTTTCTCTACTGTATTTTCTGCATTGAACCTGGAAGCAGCCATCTTCCCAGAACCCTACTTCTTTTTAGTGAGTTTCTTGATTATCTTTAAAATAAAATGCATGCATTTGCATATCCACCAGCCTAGAGGTGAAACACAGTGTCTATTTCTACACTATTATCATCTTCCTGAAAGCCACATAATGACTCTACTTTATTCCAAAGATGTGGAATAGATGGGGCTCTGTGGTTGCCTCAGAGAAATCTCATTGCAACTCCAATCTGTAAGTAATTTCATTCTTGGTGTTTTTCTAACACAGCTGTGTGTCTGAGAATGGACAGACACAGTGAGATGGAGAACACAGCATATACCAATCAAAGGGAGAATGTGAGGGAACCAGCTAACAGGTCAGTGGAGGTCAAGGGAGCAGTGAGACTCACAGGAAAGAATCACACCATGAGGGAGCAGCAGGTCATCTTGCCTCCAAGACATGGACCAGCATTTGAAGATTCACCCTCTTTTTCCCTGGGAATATCATTCACTTAGAAGGATGCTCTGGGAGCAGACAGGGAGGAAAGGACTTTCTAGCTGTGGGTCAGTACACTCAAGTCAACCTAGACAGATCTCCACACCTACCAGGAACCAGTGAATTAAGTAATATCTACTGCATTTTGGAAAGATATATCAGCTGGTCTAATGAATAAACAGAGGAATGTCCATGCCTTGTGAAAGAAGAGCAAGGGGAGATTTGTACAAATTATAAATGTCAATAAACCAATTGCCAATTGAGTTCTTGAATCACTAGAAACTTGGGCTGCAGAGGAGGAGAGGTCTTCAGAGATGTGGTGTTGACTGTTGAGATGTGGGAGGAGAGACAAAGGTTTGATTTAACCATTCAAACCCTAACTTGGCACAGCAGGCTTCCTTTCAGAGAAATGTAACATTGAGTTCTTTTTTTCCTTCAGCTCTGCATTGGGATGAAAAGAATTCTCTACTATGTAGCTGGGTACCAGTATAGACTAAGGATTGAGAATCCAGCTGAATTTATGCCCCAGGCTGAGGCCCATCTGCCAAGCAATGCTGTTCAATTAGCAGATCTCTCCTTTGTGAGTGCACAGTTAGCTTGAGTCTCTGCCATCGAAATAATTTTTATACGGGCAGTCACTGTTTAGTGTTTTGGAAGTCATTTCCCCTGGTTACAATCACCATACATGGTTAGAGTTTGTGTCTACATCTTTTCAAGGTTCAGCTAACTAGGTCCTTCAGAGTTGCACAGGCAATTCAAAGGAAGCCAGAGCTCTGGTAATTCAAGGAGAAATGTGACGAAGTAAAGCCCCTGGTTTCCACATGGGAGAGATCGGCAGGAAGAATCTCAGAACTCTCTGAGAGTCTGTGCAGGTGGGCTTTACAACATACTTTGCTCCAAAATCATGTGTTCAGGCAAAAACCCCGATAGTTTAAACAGACAGAAAGTTGGCAAAGAACCATCCTGAACTGCTGCCTTGTTGATGTAATTTTACACCTGCCACTACAATCTATTTTCTAAAAGAGTAAAAACAAGTTTGAGATGTTTTTGGGAGATAAGCACATTCAGGGTGTGTTGATTTACAAGCAGCTTGTGTGTGATCACGATGCCTCTGGGAATGTATAAATTCAAGAATAAACTGGCACCCAGAACACTCAAGCTGATTGGGGTGGGATAAACTTTTAGTTTTGGCCTGGCATTTCTGTTTCTGCCCTTTCTTTTTCTTCCACTCTCTAGCAAAGACCTCCACTGCCCTGTCTGACAAAATAACCTTATGAGATAAGCAAAACCAGTGGTAAGTAGGTTAATATAATTGACTGTCCAAGATGATGCAAAGAATGGTAAAAAGTTCTCACTTTTTTTAAAAAA
>NW_006399804.1:17083307-17109137 GCF_000299155.1 Elephantulus edwardii | reverse complement strand
TCTTTCTTTCTTTTTCATTATTATTAAAGCCTCTTGTTTAGAGACAAAAAAACCTTCTGGAGGACCCTTATTTTTAATAAGTCAGGTCCAAGGGATTATCTTTTAATCCTTTGATACTATATTTAGGAGGAACATTCTTAAAAGTTGTATAGTACTCTTCTGTCAATTTGCTGTACTGAAGTAATCTGGGTTTGCTATGATGTTCAACCTTTTACCATTGAGGTCTCAAAAGCCATAATGGCTGCCGTGGTAGACAGTATTTGGTAGAGCACCCAGTTTTGGGACAGATTGGGAAGCAGAAGTGGCAGCCACTTCCTAAACCACATGCCTCTGGAAACGATGACTTTTGAGAAATGATAGTTATAGAAAGGCCTTAGTTCTTTTGTTCTTCCAGTCGCTATGAGTCGTGCATGGCTCGATGGTAATCAACAGCAACATGAAACCTATACCTAAATCAAGAAGCTGTTATACAAACAGTAGGGGAATATACAATGGATTAAAATAAAGGAAAATGTGCATAAACACTGTATCCTTTTCTCAAGTGTATTCAGTCTATATGCTGAACAAATCATTCGAGAAGTGAGACTATATGAAGAAACATGTGGCATCAGAATAGGACGAGACTGGGGAAGCAGTGCAATGCTCCCAGATGGGTGTTTATGGGTGATGAGAGCCAATGAGAATGCTTGATTATGGAGGAATGTGGAATGATGGAGCTCACGGAGTTTGAACTTTGCCTTGGTTCTTAAATTTGGTTGGGCCTGAGGGCCTGGTTTAATTGTTTTTGGTCAAACATTCTTCTAGTTGATATAGCACTGGTCTGTCCATTTGCTGTTCAGAGGTAACTCGCGGTTCCTGTGACACTGACGTGTCAAATGTGATAATAGTTACCCATGGTGGACAGTGTTTGGTGGAGCTTCTGATTAAAACAAACTTGGAAGTAGGAGTGGCATCCATTTCTGAAATAGCTTGCCTCCAGAAACCCTGTGAACTTGGAGAAATAAAGAAAGTTATACAAGTGTTCAGGTCTTTCATTCACAGGCTCGCTATGAGTCATCTGCTACTCGATGACACTTAACAACAACAACAACAACAACAGCAACTGGTTCTTTCTATTTTTATAATAATGGTCATACACAGTATTTGTCTTTATGAAACTGAATTAGTTAACTCAGCATAATGGTCTCTAGACTCTCCCATATTATATTTTTCAAAATTGTTGCTCCTGAATGCTACACAATCCAGTTCTTTGTTGATGGATATTTGGGCAGTTTCCATGTTCTTTACAATTGTGAATAATGTTGCTGTGACTATCAGCATACAAACATTTGTTTCTCAGTTTTCTTTTCTTCAGGATATATTCCTAGCAATGGAATAACTGGGTCATATAGATTCTCTGTGTTTAGCTTTCTGAGGAAACGCCAAACTACCTTCCAGAGTGGTTGTACCATTTTACAATACCACCAACAGTGTATGAGTTCCTATCCCTCCACATCTTCTTCAACATTTATTGTTTGCCATCTTTTTAAATTTTGCAACTACTACAGGGGTGAAATATTTCATTGTGGTTTTTATTCTTATCTCTCCTATTGTCAGAGATTTTGAGCATTTATTCATGTATCTGCGTGTCTTCCTCTGTGAAAAATCTTTCCATGTCTTTTGCCCATTTTGTAATTGTGTTATCTGTCTTTTTCATTGTGAAGGCCCTGTAGGATTCTTCAAACTTTTTATATGAGATTACTGTCTGAGATGGTATTGCCAAATATTTTCCCCAGTCAGTGGATTTCCTTTTCACCATATTGGAAAACATTTTTGATATGCACAGGGATTCTTTAGAAGGTCCTATTCATCAATATTGTCCTTTCCTGCTTGTGCATTCCTGGTTGTATTTACCAGTCTGTTTATACCATAGGCAAGGTCTTCTAAGTTTGGCCACATTTTGTCTCTCATGATCTTTATGGTTTGGGGCTTTGTCCCTATGTCCCTGATCCACCTTGAGTTCATTTTTGTATATGGTATGAGGTGTGTATTCTGCTTCAGCTATCTGCAGGTAGAAGTCCAGTTTTCCCAGTATCATTTGTTAAAGAGGTTGTTGTTTTCCCATTTCATGGGTTTTGTTTCCTTGTCAAAGACCAGTTGATCAGTGGGAGATTTTCTGGGCTAATTTCAGAGTTCTTGGTTCTGTTGTTGATTCTTGGTCTATGTGTTTGTCATTGTACCAGTATCATGCTGTTTTGAATATTACAACTGTGTAGCAGGTTTTGAGATCAGGGACTGCTATGCCTCTCACTTCATATTTGCTTTTCAGAAGTACTTTGCCTATCTGGGGTCTCTTTCTTTCCAAATAAACTTGTCCGTTGCCTTTTATATCTCTTAAAAAATGAATTTGGTATGTATTAAGTATTAAGCTTATATTAAGCATACATTAAGCATGTATGTTGTTTTTGGTAAGATTGTCATTTCTACTATATTGAGTTTTCCTATCCATAACAGGGAATATTTTCCTGTTTATTTAAATATCTTATTGTTTCTTACAGTAGTGTTTTGTATTTTTCTTTATGAAAATCTTGTTTCTAGTTAGGTTTATTCCCATGTATCTCAATTTATGGTTGCCTATTGTAAATAATATCACTTTCTTAGTTTTTTTAAATCTCTGTTTTCTCTGTTAATATAGGGGAATCCCACTAATTTTTATATATTTATCTTGTATCCTCTTACTCTACTACATTAGTTTATTAGGTCTAATTTTTTGGTTGTTTCTTAAGTTGTGGGATTTTCTGTGTATACTATCATATCATCTGCATACAGTAACAACTTTACCAGCTCCTTATCAATCTATTGTTGTTGTTAAGTGCTATTGAGTTGCCTGAGACTCACAGCGACCCTCTCCAATACAAACCTGTTCTTTCTCTTGGTCCATGTTATGTTCAATACTCTCTTTGGCACCACAACCGAAAGGCATCAATTCTTCTTCTGTCATCCTAGTCATTGTCCACATCTCTGATGCATAACAAATAATTGTGATGATAAGGCAAATCTTAGTCCATAGACTGATACTATAACTCTTTAGCATATTGAAGAGGTCCCTGACAGCAGACTTCTCCACTATAATTTATCTTTTGATTTCCTTACTGCTGGTGCCAAGAGTGTTGATTGTGGATCTGAGCAAGCTGAAATTGTTAACCACCCCAATCTCTTCTTCATTTATCATGGTGCTATCAATTGGCCCAGTGTTAAAAATATTTGTCTTCTCAACATTGAGCTTCAATCTATATGGAAGACTACAGTTCTTGACTTTCTGCCGCAAAAGATTCAGATCCTCCTCAGCAAGCATGGTTGTGCCATCTGCATAATGCAGGTTATTGGTGAGTCTTCCCCCAATCCTGATGCTACATCCATCCTCATAAAGTGCAGCTCCTCAAATGATCTGTTCCACATACGGATTGAAAAGGTTTGGAGACATGGTGTAGCGTTGATGCCTTTCTTTCTCAATTATGAACCATGCAGTGTTTCCTTGTTCTGTTCTGAAGCTGACTCCTGGTCTCAGTATAGTTTTCATATGAGCCCAGTCAAATGTTCTGGGATTCCCGTTCTTCTCAAGCTTAGCCCCAATTTGTTGTGATCCACACAGTCAAATGAATAAACATTCTTCTGGTACTCTTTGCTATCAGCCAAGATTCACTTGACATTGGCCATAATGTCTCTATTACTACAACCTCTTCTAAATCCAGCTTATATTTCTGGGTATACTGATATTTCTGTGGATATACTGTTTCAATAATTTTTGGATAATCTTCAGCAGGATTTTGCCTGCACGTGCTATTAGTAATAATGTTCAATAATTTCCACACTCTGTTGGATCACCTTTTTTTTGGAATGGAAATAAATACAGATCTCTTCCAGTCGGTTGGCCAGGTAGTTGTCCTCCATATTTCTTGGTAAGCATATCCAGGGCAGCATGTCTGTTGAAATATCTCAATTGGTATGCTTCCAATTCCAGGGGCCTTGCTTTTTAACCAATTTCTTCAGAGCAGCCTAACCTTCCTTCTTCATCACCATTGTCTCTTGATTATATGTTGTTTCATGACATTCTTCTGTGTCAGTCAATTATTTTTGGTGCAGTAGTTTTGTGTACTCCTTCTATCTTCTTTTAATGCTTCTTGGATCATACAGTATTCTGCTCCTAGCTCCGTAAGTATTGCAACTCGAGGCTTGAATATGTTCTTTATATCTCTCAGCTTAAAAAATGCTGAGCCAGTTCTGTGTTTTGATTTTGTGACTCCACATCTTTGCACATTTCATTATAATACTTTGCTATATCTTCCCAAAGACAAAGCTGATTATCTTCTGTTCAGCTCCTTAACTTCTGTTTTCTTCCTTTTGTGTTGGCTTCTCAGTGTTCTAGTGTGATATTCAGTATCTCTTTTGTCATACATCTTAGTCGTTTGTTTATCTTCTGTCTTTTTAATGATCTTTTGCATTCTTTATAGATTATACTCCTTATATATTTCCATAGCTCATCTGATCTTAGTTTATTAGTAGTGTTCAAGACCTCAGAGCTATTTTTGAGATGGTTTTTAAATTCAGGTGGGATATATTCAAGGTAAAATTTTGGTTCCTGTGGATTTGACTTATGCTTTGTTAGCTTTAGTTTGAATTTGTGTATGAGTAGTTGACGTATTCCACAATCAGAATTTATCCTAGTTTTCACAACTGATACTGAGTCCCTCATTTCCTTTTCTTGTTGTATTGCTCTAGCATGTACATCTAATACTATATCGACATTGACTAGGCATAGTGAAAAGAGGCATCCTTGCTTGGTCACTGTTCACAAGAGGAATCCCTTTAATCTTTCTTCATTGATTATTATGATGGCTCTAGGTTTTGTGCATATACTTTTCACTATGTTGAAGAAATTCCCTTCTATTCCTATTTTGATGACTGTTTTAATTGAGACAGGGTATTGGATTTTGTTAGAGGCCTTTTCTGCATCAATTGCTAGAATCATGTGGTTTTTACTCTTTTCTTTTTTAACGTGGTGAATTACATTGACTGTTGTAATGTTAAACCATCCTTGCATACCTGTTACGAATCCCACTTGGTTACAATGAGTTATTTTTTTTTATGTAGTGTTGGATTAAATTGGCCAGGATTTTGTTAAGGATTTTTGTATCTGCATTCATGAGAGATATTAATCTGTAGTTTTGTTTTTGGGCAATATCTTCATCTGATTTTGGTATTAGGTTTGTAGATGCTTCATAGAATGACTCTGGAAGGGTTCCTTCTTTTTCTATTTATAAAAATAAGAAGAATTGGTGATATATATTCTCTGAATGTTTTGTATAATTCAGTCAGAAAGCCATCTGGGCTAAGGCTTTTTTTTTTTTTTGGTGAGGCGGTCTTTCTTTTGTGATGGGTCTGTTCAAATGTTCTACATCTGTTCATGTCAGTCTGGGTAGGATGTGAATTTCAAGGCAGTTGTTCATTTCTTCCAGGTTTTTAAGTTTGTCAGAATATAGCTAATTTAATCTGGTTCTGTTGTAATGTCACATCTATCATTTCTTGTTCTAATTATTTGTATCTTCTCTTTCTTTTTTTTTTTGTTATGTTTGCCAATAATTTGTCTATTTTATTGATGTTTTAGATGAACTGGCTTCAGATCTTGTTGATGGGTTCAATTGTTCTTTTCTATTTTTTTTATCTCATTTACTTCAGCTCTTACACTTGTAAGTTCCTTTATTCTAGAGGCTGTACAATTAAATTGTTGTTCTTTTCTTATTTGATCCAAATGTTGAGTTAGGTCATTAATTGTTTTCTTCCTTTTTTATGTGTTTACCTACTGCTATGAACTGTCTCCCTGAGGAGTACCTTAGCTTTATCCCAGAAGTTTTGGTATGTTGTATTTTCATTTTCATTTGATTAGAGGAAATTATTTCATTTTTTAGTTCTTATATAACCCAGTCTTGTTCTAATGGAATATTATTTATGTCCATGTGGGTGGTTTTATAAGCTTTACTCTCTTGTCATTAATTTCTAGTTTTATGGCATCATAATATGTAAAGATATTTTTGTATTATTTAAATGTTTTAAACTTTGAGGTTTGCTTTGTGTCTTAATACATGATCAATTCTGGAGAATAAACTTGTGCACTTGAGAAGAAAGTAAATTGGATTTTAGTTTGGTGCAGTACCCTGAATTTATCCACAAGGTAGACTTGTCTAAGCGCATAGTTTTAGATATTTTGTATCTTTGTTAATTTTCTTTTGAGTTTACCTAACCTTTGATGAAAGTAGAATGTTAACATCTCCTATCCACTATTGCAGTGGTGTCAATTTCTTTCTTCAAGTTTGTTGTATGTGTTTTGCATGTTTATCATTTGGTGCATAGATGTTTACCTAGGTCATGTCTTCTTGCTTTATTGTGTCTTTAATCATTCTATAGGGCCCATCATTATTTTTTATGGTGGTTTTCATCCTGAAATCTATTTTATCAGAGATGTTTTTGCCACTCCTACTTCTTTTGGTGAATGCCATTTGTTTGTTATACTTTTTCTCCACCTTTAATTTTCAGTCTATTTTTTACCTCATTTCTTAGATGTGTCTCTTGTAGGTAACACATTGATGGGATTTTTTTTAATCCATTCTTCTACTTTCCCCCCATCTTGATTGGTGCATTTAAAGGGACTGTAATAATATTGAAGGTCACATGAGAGGAACAAAAAAAGTTGTTTTCAACTTAATTCTGATTAGTGGTGACCCGTTGTGTTGTCTACTATAAATAGGTCTGGTGGTCTATTTCTAAGAAGTTGTGCTGCAATCCAAAAGGCACAAAGTTCAAACTTGGAAGCTGTTGCAGGAAGAAAGATGAACAATATCCTGTCAAGTGATTTACCGCCTCTGGAAAGCTGCTGGAAGGTCAGCTATGGGTTGGTTCCGACTTGATAGCTCAAAACAACATATGTTTTCAGCATAGAACTGTGCTTTGTTGGTTTTTCAGTGGGTGCTTCTTTCAGTAATAGATCTCCAGCCTCGTCTTCTGAGGTGCTTTGATGTGTACTCGAACAGAACCTTTAGATTAAAAAGCCTAAAGTGTTAGGTTAAACACAACCTTTCAGTTAATTAAAAAACTGAACTTTAGGTTAGCAGCTGAACACATCATTTTGCACTATTCATGGACTGGGAAAAGGAGTTCACAGTAGAAGCATAAGAAGCAACTTAAACAGACTTCCATTCGTTGTCTCATCTGCAGAGATTTGTTAGATCATTAAGAGTTTTCAGGGTAATTTTATAGGTGGATTTCCTTGCTTTCCCTTACTTTTATCCAAGAGGCAAGTTCTAACATGGGATGCCTCCACCTCTGTTTTCCTGTCATAAAGGCCTTTGCTACCATTGCGTTATATTCTGAAAGCTTCTGCGGCTATTCAGGGGCAAAGGGCTTATGGAAAGAAGCAGAAATTGAAGCTTGACTCCAACATCTTTTGAATGCCAGACAAAAGAGACAGACAGGGTTAAGGAGGTGGACCTGGGGTATTGTAAAAAATGTCACGAAACAAATGTAGGAATTGTTAAATGGAAAATCAATTTGCTTTATAAACTTTCACTCAAATCACAATAAAACTGTTTTTAAAAAAGAAAAAGTGGAGCTACTGCACAAATTCAACATTCCACCACTCTGTTTTCTTTAGATTTCATTGAACCTACTTTGGCGTACTCATTTGGAGCAGGAGACAAATGTAAGCCATTGGTGGCCTTTAAGCCTGGATAATTATTTGTTTCTCAAGAAGTCTAAGGATGCAATTGATAGTAGCGTGGCTGAAAGTCCTCCTATTCTTGAAAGCATGAGTGACAGAGTTATGAGAGAGAAAACCAGGCATGAATTTACAGGGTCCCACTCAGTACCAGTGAATGATTTCACTTCCTTCACAATTTTCTCCCTCTTCTGCTCTCTCTCATGAAGGATTTCTACTCTAACCTGCTTCCTTCTATCACATGCCTACCTTCTTCCCTCTCCCCTCAGTTCTTGGCTCCTTTTCCCTTCTATTTTCCTCTATCTGCTGGTGACATCTCCAATTTTCATCATCTTTATCTCCCAGGACACATAATCATCTCTCTTTACACCTACCATATACCAGACACTGTTCCAAACACTGTAGATACCGTGGAAGCAAGACAGAGAGATCTCACCCCTTCAGAAACCAACACCCTTAACAAGGAAACAAAGAGATAGATAGATAAGGCAATTTCAGAACCTCAAAAGTGCAGTATCAAAGGTAAAATATATAATTGTGACAGAAAGTGAAGGTGAAGTGGTGAGGGACATTATTTTTAACGAGTTTGGTCAAGGAAGGATTTTCACAGGAAGGGAAAGTCACATGTAATTTCAGACTTGAATACTAAGAAGGAGGGAGCTGTGTGGAGGTTTGGAAACAGAAGTGGCAAGTGCAGTGGTGCTGAGATGGGACAGAAGTTGATGTGTTTGTAGTAGGAAGGGAGCCAGTGCACCTGGAGCCCAGGGGGCCTAGAGGGTAGAGGTGGATTAAATGAGAAAAGTTGCCATCTGCTGGAAAAGTCTGGGCTTGATTCTGGTTGCGTAGGGATAAATGTAGAGATTTATAAGCAGGTGAGTGGTGAGATATTATTTATGTCTTTGAAAACTGCCTGTGCAGTGGAAGAAAGATTACAGAAGGGCAGGAGTAGTGGCCAGGCGATCAGCTGGGAGCTTTGCAGTCATCCAGAAATAGTAGGGGGTTAATAGTCCATATTAGTGAAGTAGATAGATCAGTGAGAAGGAATCAGATTCAGGATATATTTGGGACCTGCTCTGCATAAGACAAAGAGATTGGATAAGGCAGTGAGATCTTCTCTGCTCGTTTCTCCTTGCTTCTCTTTTCTATCTCCTCCCCCCCTTTCCTTCTTCTAATAAACAATTTGATGTTGTTGTTGTTGTTGTTATTGTGTGCTGTCAAGTTAGAACCGACCCATAACTGACCTTCCAGTGGGTTTTCAGAGCCAGGTGATTGTCCATTTGTCTCCCACAGAGCAGCTCATAGGGTTTGAACCAAGTGCCTTTGGGATTGCAGTTCAGTTTCATTACCACTGGAACACCAGAGCTTTGATAGTGCTATAAATGAAAATAGTGGTTTTAGAGTGGGGAGAAATAAGAAAGTATATTTTTGTCCAGAGTCAAAGCTAGCCAATAAGACCTGTTTGTGGGAGTAAGGGGATAAACTTCCACTTCTTCTGGAGTAAGGGACCTCCCTTTGTTGTGAATCAACACAGTTCATGGCTTAGCAAACCAAACATGGGTTTGATGCCATCCTTCTCTTGCCCCTTTGATTGGCTGCCTCTAGACAGTGCACAGATTGGACAATTGTTGACTCTGATTTGGACCAAATTAAATCTCAGATACCTGCAAGACTTCCAAGAAGAATATTAATTAGGCAGAATTAATATTCCAAGAGGAATATTAATATAGACAGGATTTCTGGAAGGCACTGGGATTTGAGATGTCAATTTAAGAGCCATGATATTTAGTATTTAAATCATGATATTGGATGAGGTGGCCCTGAATGTGAATATGCATGAAGACACAAATGGGGCCAAGAATTAACCCTAGGAGCCAGCACTGTTTAGATGTTAGAAAGAGGAGAAAAAACACAAAGATCCAGAAAAACCTGGGATGAGATAGAAGAAAAACCTAGAAAAAGATAACCTAGACATCAAATGTAGTAATGTTTTTAGAAGAAGACACTGTGTAAGACGAGGAAGAGCTGTATATTTGACAAAATAAAGGTTTTGGAGTGTTGAGAGCTGACAATAAAAAGGGAAGCGTGACAAGAGAGAACTAGGAGAGTCAATAATCTTTTGTGAAAAACAATGTATTCACATTTTGTAAATAAATCAGAGTGAAATACATATACTTCATACACCCGCCCCCCCCACACACACATAAAGTTTTCCATAAGTAAAAAAAAAACAACAACAAACAGATGCAACCATTCTGAGAAGTTTTGATTAAAAAGGGAAACAAAGAAAAGAAGGTAGTGGGGTCTGGGTGGACTTTTAAAGATCGATAATACTACAGCTTCTTACACAAATGAATGGTTCAATATTGTTATTATTTGCCATCAAGTTGGAATTAACTCATAGCTCACTCATTGCTCATTTTTCTCTTTTAGAGCAATTGGTGGATTCGAACCCTTTGCTTTTGGGTTGGCAGCACAACTCCTTATCACTAGGTCCCCAGAGCCCCCTGAGGTCTTAACTAGCAAGGGAGAAAATGACAATTCAGGAGACAGGGCAAAAGTTCCAAAAGTAAACTTCTTGGGCAAAAGAGGAGAGTAGAGGATGTCACCTGTTCGGCACTGGGTGGGCATGTAGGCAGGTAAAGCACAGAACATGGCCCAGATCTCCAACAACTGCATCTGCTTTCTTAGTAATGCAAGAAGTTGACAGTGGAGGGAAGTCTGATGTATGAGAGGAGAAGTCAATGATGAAAGAGTGACCTCTCAGAGTGAATTGACAGCATTGGATAGTGGAACCAAGATGAGGGCTCACTGAAGACGTGGAACTATGGGCATTACTGTGCTTTCCAACATCAATTTTGAGCTATGTGAGTATAAGAATTACAAGCAGACAGGGTTACAATTAGAGATGTGACCTTGCAAGGCGAAGAGGGGTCAAGTGATGTGAGGGTGGATATAAGGGGTCGATCATAAAACAAAGGATTCAAGGACATAGGATCATATACATACTAAAAATTTTAAAAAAGAAAAGAATGAAACATGTTGTTGTTGTTAAGTGTCCTCAAGTTGAGTATGACTCGTAGCAATCCTACGGATAATAACTCTGAACTCTACTATTCTTGCCATTCTCATCATCTCCAACACACTTTAGGCTATTGCTGTAGTCATTCTGTCAATCCGTCTTATTAACAATCTTTCTCTCTTTCACT
Organism: Elephantulus edwardii; assembly: GCF_000299155.1. Lineage (NCBI taxonomy): Eukaryota > Metazoa > Chordata > Mammalia > Macroscelidea > Macroscelididae > Elephantulus > Elephantulus edwardii. The sequence goes on along the minus strand of NW_006399804.1, from coordinate 17,098,184 downwards.
ACTAACCCTCTTCTTTACCAAGGAATAGCCTCTTTTAGCAACATGACCAAAATACGTGAGATGATGTTTCACCATCATTGCCTCTGAGGAGCATTCTGGCTCCACTTTTCTCATCATGTATCTGATTTTTGACAGTCCATGGGATATTCTTCTCCAATACAACAACTCAAAGGCATCAATTCTTTTTCTGTCTTCCTTATTTCTTGTCAACCTTTCAAATGCATAACAAATGATTGAAACCTTCCTCTTCAACTGACCTCTTTGCTTGGGAATTTGGAGGGATTCCTGACAGTGGACTTGCCCATGTGCCCAGTGCATTATGTCTCCTAATGTCTTGACTACTGGTACCAGGAGTGTTGATTGTGGATCCAAGTAAGATGAAATAATTGACAATTTCAATCATTTCTCTATCTCTTATGAATTTGACTGTGAGGATTTTTGTCTTTCTGATGTTGAGATGCAATCGGTATTGAAGACTGCAGTCTTTGATCATCTGATGTGTTTCAAGCCCTCACTTTTGGCAAGCATGGGAGTGTAATTTTCATAACACAGGCTGTTTATGAGTCTTCCTCCAATATTGATGCCATGTTGTTCTTCATAAAGTCCAGCTTCATGAATTATTTGTTCAGTGCACAAAATGAATAGATATGGAAAAGGATACAACTCTCATGGAGATCTTTGCTGAGTTAAAATTATAAAGTGTTCCCTTACTATGTTCAGACAACAGCTTCTTTTTCTAGTTATAGATTTGCATGTGTACAATTTAGGGGTCTGGGATTCCCATTTTAAAAATTAGCCATAGTATGTTATGATCCACACAGTCAAATGCCTGTGCGTACTCTATAAAACACAGATAGACACTCATTTTGTAGTCTTTGCTTTCAGCCAGGACCCATCTGACCTCAACAATGATATCCTTAGTGCCACAACCTCTTCTAAACTCAACTTGAACTTATCCATTTCTCTGTCAACATTCTGTTCTAGTAGTTTTTGTATGATCTTCAGCAATATTTTTTAGCACATGGTATTAATGATATTTTTCAATAATTTCCATGTTGTATTGCTCATCTTTCTTGGAATGGGAAAAAAATATGGATCTCTTCCAGTCAGTTGGCCAGGCAGCCAACTCCAAATTTCCTGACAGGTTGGTGAGGGCTTCTCGGGCTGCATCTGTTAGTGGAAACATGTCAGTCTGAATCCCATCTATTCCTGGGACTTTATTTTTTTTTTTTTTGTCAATGCCTTCAGGACTTGAACTTCTCTCTTCATTACCATTACTTGTATTCATATAGTACCTCGTGAAATTTTTCAGTATCAAAAGTTCATTTTGATTGAGTCAACATATTCTTTCCATCTCCTTTGATGCTTCCTGTGTCATCTTAGATTTTGCCCATGAAACTTGAACTTAAACTTGTCTTTCAACTTTAGAAATGCTAAGCAAGTTCTTGCCTTTTTATGCTTCAACTTCAGCTATTTGCACATTAAGTTATAATATTTTGCTTTGTCCTCTCAAGCTCAAGCTGGCCTTGGAAAGCATCTGTTCATCTCTTTTATTTCAGTATTTTCTCCCTTTGTTTTGAATTTTCAACACTCTAGGGCCCTTCAGAGTCTCTTCTGACATCCATTTTGGTCTTTCCTTACTCCTCTGTATTTGTAATGACTCTATTCATGGATGATATCCTTGATGTCATCCCATAATTCATCCGGTCTTCAATCATTAGTGTCCAATGCCTCAAATCTATTCTGGAGATTATTTTGAAATTAAAGTGAGACAGATTCAAAGTCATGTTTGGATTGCTGTGGACTTGTTTTCACTTTTTTTCAGTTTCAATTTTAACTCATTGATGAACTATTAATGGTTTGTTCCACAGTCAGCCCCTGGCCTGGTTTTGATTGCTGATACTGAGTTTTTTCAATGATTCTTTGCACAGATTTAGTCAAGTTTGGAAAGAACATTTACAATACATCTGAGCATAAAAAGCCAGATGGATATCTAGTGAATGTTAAAATATTCTAAAAATCAATAAGAAGAGCAACTTAACAGAAAGATAAACAAAAACTACAAACAGGAAGTTCCCTAAAGAAGGCAATAAAAATGAGTAATATGTTTCTCAGAATCACTGATATACAAAGAAATGTAAATTGAAACCATAATAGGCTATTTATGTTCTGTTAGATTAGTAAAGTCTAAACACAGACTGGAACATGGAAACACAATTAATGTCATTAAACTGTGCACATAAATGGATTCAAATGGTAAATGCTTAATGATATATATTTCATCACAACAAAAAATTGTTTAAATATATAATTGAAAGTTGATACTATCATATATTTTGTTAGAGTTTAAATTGGCACAACCTCTGTAAAGGGCACTATGAAAATATTTGAGATATATTCTTTTCTCTCAGTAACTCTCTTTTACTCAATTTCATAATAATAAAGCATGCAAATATGTATATTTAATATTTGTTGATGCATCATTTATTATAGAAAAGACTAAAAATAGGAAAAGCCCAAATGTCTACTAATAAGAAATTGCGATATACATTATGATGACCTACACTCTGGCAGTCTGGTGGTAAGATCCTGCACTGCAATCCTGAAGGCACGTTGTTCGAATCCTCCAGATTCTCTGAGGGAGGAAGATGGGCAATCTCCTTCTATGCCATTAATTGCCTCTGGAAACCTGCTGGAGGGCCAGCTATGGGTCAGTTCCAACTTGATGGTACACAACAGCAACAACATATAAGAAGAAGTCAGGCAAGAAAGTCTATGATGTCAGAAACTGTGTAAGTCAAAAGACAATGTAAAAATTTGTGAAAAAAGACAATGTAAGTAAAAAGGCATATCCAGAAAATGGAAAGAAAATGATTGCCAGCTGAGGATCCTGTGCTCAGCAAAGCTGTGCAACAGATATAAAGGAGAATTAAGATTATTTGCAGAAAAAGTAGGAACTTAAGGAATTCTTGGAAACAAGACTAACTGTACAAGAAATTCTAAGGTGGTTCTTCACCCAGAAATATCAAAGGAAACTGGATGGACTATAGTAACTGGAAACAACAGAACAAGAAACACAGCAAAAAGGCAATGATAAAACCTTGCCTGTTAATAATCAAACTTTATGTGACTAGATTAAATGCACTATCAAGAGAAAATGAGTAGAATATGGATAAAAAAAACACCCCAAAGCCTATTAATATATTGCCTACAAAAAATACATTTAAGGAACAAGGAAAAACACAGACTGAGCAACCCCTCCCAAAAAAAAAGCAGGAGTGGAAATACCAGCCTTTTATAAAATGGACTTCAGGATGAAACCCTCCATAAAAGATAAGGAAGGGAAAAAAAAAGATAAGGAAGGGTTAATTATAATGATTAAAGTCACAACAGATCAAGAAGATATAACCTTGTTTAACATCTATGCATCAAATGACAGACCTGCAATATACATAAAACAATGATTAACAAACTTGAAGAAAGAAATAGATAGCACCATAATAGTGGTGGTAGACTTTAACACAACACTGTCAACAAAGGTTAGATCAACTTGAAAGAAACTTAACAAAGATGCAGAAGATCTAAATTATACAATCAACCAACTCAACCTAGCAGATGTATTCAGGGTACCGCACTCAACCAAAGCCCAATTTACTTTCTTCTCATGTGTACATGGCACATTCTCCAGAATTTATCATATATTAGGAAACAAAAATAAAAATGTTTCTTGAAACAAATGACAATGAAAATACAACATACTAAAACCTGTTGGTTACAGCTAGGAAGTCCTCAGGGGACAGTTTATAGCAATAGGCAAGCACATAAAAAAGGAAAAAAGAAGCAAAATTAATGACCTAACTCAACATCTCCATCAAATAGAAAAATAACAACAATCCACTATCCCAAAGCCTCTAGAAGAAAGGAAATTATAAGGACAAAAGCTGAAATAAATGAGATAGAAAACAATTTAAATCATCAATATGACTGGGAGCTGGTTCTGTGAATGGGTCAATAAAATAGACAAACCATTGGCAAACTTAACAAAAGAAAAGAAAAGAGAAGAAAGACACATAACTTGAGTAAAAAATGATAGAGGTGATGTAACAGCAAAATCAGACGATATAAAATTTTATTATGAAAAGCTATACTCTGATAAATTTAAAAATCTGGAGGAAATGGACAAATTCCTTGAAACTCAAACCCTATCCAGATTGACATAGACTGATGTAAAATACTTAAACAGACCCATCAACAAAGAGGAAATTGAGTAGGTCGTAAAAAGACTACCCCACAAAAAAAGTCCTGGAACAAATTACTTCACAGCTGAATTCTACCAAACATTCAGAAAAGAAGATATCACCAATTCTTCTTAAATTATTTTAAAAAATAGAAAAAGAAAGCACACTCCCAGAGACATTCTATTGAGCAGGCATAACCTTAATACCAAAACCAGGAAAAGACATTATCAAAAGAGGAAACTATAGACCAACATCCCTCATGAATACAGATGTAAAAATCCTTAATAAAATCCTTGCCAATAGAATCCAACAGTATATCAAAAAAGATCAAGATAGATTATGATCAAGATAGATTCATTAACAGGTATCCAAAAAAAATCAATGTAATTCATCGCATTAACAAAGCAAAGAACAAGAACTACAGTATACTACCAATTGATCCAGAAAAGGTCTTCAGCAAAATACAACACCCATTCTTGATTAAAACACTCAGCAAAATCGGAATAGAAGTTATTTTCTTCAACATAGTGAGAAGTGTATATGCAAAATCAAAAGCTAACATCATCCTCAGTGGAGAAACACTAAAGATATTTCCCTTGCAAAGAGGGAACAGACAAAGGTACCCATTTCCACCACTCCATAACAACAATAACGTACTATGACATGTTTGGAAGTAGGAGTTTTCTAAATAACATGCCTCTGGAAACTCTATGAAAGTTGATAAATGTTGATAGTTGAAGAGGGGCTTCAGGCCTTTTGTTCATAAGGTCACTATGAGTCATGCTCGACTCAAAGGAAATCAACAACAACATTCAATATTTTATTGGAAGTACTGACTAGGGCAAAATGGTAACAGGAGGAAATAAGAGGCATCCAGATTGGCAAAGAGGTGGTAAAACTGTCGCTATATACAGACTATAGGATAGTGTACAAAGAAAACCCCAAGGACTCAACAACAACAAAAATCCCTGTTAGATTTAAGAAACCGATTTAATGGAATGGCAGGATACAAGATCAATATACAAAAATTAATAGACAGTACATTACTACAGTAATGAAGAAAATGTAGATATGGAAACTAAGAAAGTAATAATATTTGCAATAGCCAACCAAAACTTGAGATACTGGGGAATAAATATAACTAGGGACACAAAATACCTTTATAAATAAAACAACAATATACTACTCTGAGAAACAATAAGAGATCTAAATACATGGGAAAACCTTCCCTGTCATGGCTAGGAAGATTCAATATAGGGAAAATGACAATTCTATCAAAAGCAATCTACATGTTTCATGCAATCCCAATACAAATACTAAATTCCTTTTTAAAAAGACATAGAAAAGTAATGAACAAATTTATTCAGGGGAAAAAAAGAAACACCAAGTAAGCAAAATATTTCTTTTTTTAAAATTTTTATTGTATTATTTTTATGTGTACCATCAAATCAGATCTGACTGGTACAGGAGGAGATTGCCCCTTCCTTCTCTAGCAGAGGCAAAATATTTCTAAAAAACAAAAATGAAGTGGGAGGCATAGCACTCCTGACCTCAAAAACCTACTACACACTGTAATGACCAAAACAGCATGGTACTGGTACAATGACAGGCACATAGAACAATGGACCAGACTTGAGAACCTAGAATTTACCTATGGTTCAACTAATATTTGACAAGGAAACAAAACCCATTAAATAGGGACATGACAACCTCTTCAACACATGGTCCTGGCAACATTGAACTTTTACCTGTAGAAACCTGAAGCAGGATCCACATCTCATACCATACACAAAAATCAAGTCAAGGTGGATCAGAGATGTAGGGGGAAAGCCCAAAGCCATAATAAAGAACATAAGAAACAAAATGGGATTGAACTTAGAAGGCTTAGCCTGTGGTATAAACAAACCGGCAAATACAGCTAGGAATCCACCACTAGGAGAGGATGATACTGATGAATGGGACCTTCTAAATATTAAGTCCCTGTGTGTATCATAAACTTTTCTCAATAGGGTGAAAAGATAACCTACTGCCTGGGAAATAACATTTGGCAACGCCATCTCAGACAAGTGTCTTATTATGGAAGTTTATAGAATACTACTGGGCCTCCTCAAGAAAAAGACATAACAAAATTACAAAATGGGGGGAAAACATGGAAAGACTTTTGACAGAAGATAACATTCAGGTGGTCATCAGACACATGAAAAAATGTTCAAAGTCACTGGCATTAAGACCTGCAAATCACAACCACTATGAGATACCATCTCACCCCAGTAGCAGTGGCTAAGTTTAACAGGACAGCTAGCAATAAATGTTGAAGATGTTGAGAGATTAGAACTTTCATACATTGTTGATGGGATTATAAAGTGCTATAACTATGTTGGAAGGCAGTTTAGCATTTCCTTAAAAAGCTGAGCAAAGAAATTCCATATGACCCAGCTGTTCCACTACTAGGAATGTACCCTGAGAAAAATAGAACAGTGAGTGTGTGAGACCACATCGAACACCAAGGTTTTCCACACTGACTGCCCATTCAGATGGTAGAACAAAGCCATGTGCCACTTAAAATAGAAAAAGAACAAACATTAGAAGAACCAGAAGAAAATATAAAAATTGAACATGAGCATTTTTTTCATACGTCTGTTGGCCATTTGAATGTCTTCCTCTGTCAAAAGTCTTTCCATGTCTTTTGCCCATTTTATAAGTGGGTTATCAGTCTTTTTCTTCTGGAGGCTTACCTGTATTTTGTCACCTTTTGTGATGAGACCCTTGTCTGAGATGCTATTGTCAAATGTTTTTCCCATTTGGTATACTTAGAATGCTCAAAATCACAGGCAACAATAGAAATGCAAATCAAAACCACAATGAAATAACATTTCATCCCAGTAGCAGTAGCAACCTTTAGCAGGACAGCAAATAATAAATGCTGGAGAGGATGTGGAGAGGTGGGACCTCTCATACACTGTTGGTTGGATGGTAAAAGGCTACAACCACTCTGGATGGCAGTTTGCCATTTCCTTAAAAAGCTGAGCTTAGAAATTCCATATGACCCAGCTATTCCAGTGCTAGGAATATACCCTGTGGAAAATAGAACTGAGACACAAGCAGAAATTTGTACACTGATGTTTATAGCAGTTATATATATATAGTTAATTATAATTATTCATAATTGTAAGAACTTGGAAACAACCCAAGTGCTTATTGAGAAACTAATGGAATGAGAAATGTGGTACAGTAACATGATGAAATACTGTGCAGCACTCAGAACAAGGGTTTTGAAAAATACTATATAACACGGGAGAGGTTAGAGACCCATTATGCTGAGTGAACTCAGTCTCATAAGGACAAATGCTTCCCAAGACCATTATTGTAAAAATAGAATGATAACTAATAAGCTGTGTATGAAAGTTCAAAGAGGGAAGGGGAGAAGCAGAGAGGCGAGGGTGGAGGGTGGGGGAAATTACAAGGTTGCAGAGTTTGGTGGGCAGAAGGAGGGGGTAGATGAATTAGAAAAGATCCAGTGGGTAAAAAGATGGGTAGTTGTTGGCATATATTAATGATGATTCATTCTATAAGATGTGATATACAGGAATGATCATATAAAACATAATTTGAGTGAAGAAATGTGTGAGACACAATGTATATAAATGAAACAATGCATATGAAATTTTTATATCAGCCAATATAAAATAAAACTCTATTAAAAAGTTTATAAGATACTAAAGGAAAATCTACTATATAGACTATATTACATACCCATAGCTACTTCTTAATGTCTAGAGAAAAAGTATAGAACAAAATACATAAAACTTTATATTCTTAAGTCTATCAGATTTTGGTATCCTTTTGCTTTTATTTCCTACATTTCATTGTCTGAGCTAATTTACACTGAAGATACACATTACACTCACAAAAAAGGAAACAAAATGGCATCATATAATTAAAATGGAAAGCTTCCTCTGAAACGCAATTGACTTTTTTTCTTCTGATCTTTACCAGTCTTCCTCTTCCTCTCTTCCTCTCTCTCTCTCTCTCTCTCTCTCTCTCTCTCTCTCTCTCTCTCTCCCCCCATTCCTCCTACTTTTCCTAAAAATATTTCGATTGATAGAATTTGGAAGCCATGTATCATCTTATAAACTTAAGGCTATATAATTTGTGGAGAGCAGACCTCCTGTTTTATAGATAGTCTGTATCCTCCATGGAGGCCAGCATAGTCCCCACCTCAGTTGGAAATCACTGATGGATTGATCACTTGAGCAAATGGTGCTTTTTTGTTATCAATTGAAATTCATTTGTCCCAAAAATTTTATTTGTAATTTTAACTCTATTTGTCCAATCTTGTTAGGAAACAGGGATTTTGTTATGTTAATGAAGCCAGACAAGCATTTGATGGGTTTAAACTTAATCACTTGACTTAGTAGATTAGATAGAAGCATATAAACATTAGCAAGAGAGCTGGAATGTAATGTTCTAGATGTAGTATAAAGAGAAAAAATATTTTTTTGTCTTTCAGATATTTGCTTTTGGTAGTTCTGTTACAGCAACCTTAGAAAACCACAATATCCGCCTAAACTATCTGCTTTCAGCCATCCAATAGGACAGATGGAGAAGAGATTGAGGTTGTTAACAATTACAGCTTGCTCATTTCCATAATCAACACTCTTAACATCAGCAGTCAGAAATCAAAAGACTAAATGTACTGGGAAAATCTGCTGTCACGGCCTTTTTCAGAGTGCTCAAAAGTAACAATGTCAGTCTAGAGATTAAGGTGTGCATAATCCAGGCCATGATCTTTACAGTAACTTGCTATGCATCAGAGCTCTGGACAACGATTAAGGATGATAGAAGAAGAATCGATGCCTTTGAGTTGTGGTGCTGGAGAAGAGTCTTGAACATACCATGGACTGCCAAGAAAATAAATAGGTCTATCATGGAATGCAATCAATGCAATCAAGATGCATTGATATTAATGGGTGACTGGAATGCAAAAGTTGGGAATAGTGAAGAAGAATCAGTAGTCGGAAAACATGGGCTTGGTGACAGGAATGAGGCTGGAGATAGAATGATTGAATTTTGTAAAATCAATGACTTATTCATTGCAAACACATTTTATAAGAGACACAAACACAGGTTATAACACATGGACTTCACTTGATGGTATGCATAGGAATCAGATCGACTACATCTGTGGAAGGAACTGCTGGAGAAGCTCAATATCAGCTGTGAAAACTAGGCCGGGGGCTGATTGTGGAACAGACCACCAATTACTCATATGCAAGTTCAAGCTGAAGCTGAGGAAAACTAAACCAAATCCACAGGAGCCAAGATATGACTTTGATTTCATACCACCTGAATTTCAGAATCATCTCAGGAACAGGTTTGAGGCCTGTTGGAATGTTCTGTAAATTTAAAGTCATCATACAGCAGACCCTTGGTTCTCACTGTGAACTATTCGCATTGGTGTCTTGTAGGGCTTATTACAAATATGCCATTTTGGTTCCCAACCCAAATGTCCTCAGAATCAGATTTGAATTTTAACATGATCCCCAGTGTCAACGTGTGGGAGGCACTACTTTAGAAAGTAAGTATTTGAATGCTGAAGTCCCTGGGGGTTGCAAATGATGAAGGTGCTTAGCTGCTAATGGTAAAGTTTAGGTTCAAGTTCATCCAGAGGTGCCTTAGAAGAAAGGCCTGGCAAGTCGACTCCTAAAGAATCAGCCCTTGACAATCTGAAAGAACAAAACTTTGACACACCTGGGGTTGCCAGGAGTTTGACTTAAGGCAATATCAAGCAACTGGCTTCTTTAGTTTTTAATTTGGTTACTGTATTTTAACCCTTTGGGTTGACCGTATATCCTACATTTTGAGTAACAAATTATAAGACTTGAGTGGTTTTGTTTGAGATAAGACTAGAAAGAGAGCCAGGGTAACTACAAAATTTCTCCAATAAGGAGAGATTTTGGTGGGATTTTTTGTGTGTGTCAAAGATAAAATATCTTGAGATCCACGATTCAGTCATCCTTCTGATCACCTTTTTGTTCTCACTGGATCCATTCTCTTCTCAGATGGCCAGGGTTAAGCCAACAAGCCCTCCTTGAATTTCAGCATGTTGGCTCTTCACTCTCCACAACCTCCTCCTGAAGCAAGGCTGGGTGGTCACACGAAAACTTTCTGTGGGGTCTGGGTATTATTTTTCCATCTGGAAAGTAGTTCAGCTCTAGCTCAGCTGCAAGGGACAAAGGTGGCTGCAGCTCTTGTCTTCTTTTCTGCTGGCCCACGTTATGAAAACCCCATGAAATCAGCCACCACTGCCAGCTCTCCACAGACAGGCAGGGTGGACTCCACAGGGGTGTCCAGGATGATGATTGAGGGACCTGGCAGAGTGGAGTGGAAAACAAGTTCCTGATTCCAAGCCCAAGTCATAGCTGTGAGGTTTGTGCTGCCTTCCAAGGGAGCACTAATGTGAGCTGCCCTCAGACAGGCATCTGAACCCTGCCTCCTAAGCCCTGACTAAGGCCCAGGCAGTGTCCACTGGGGGTGACATTCTTCCCTGTGAAGAGCAAGGTCCCTCTGGCTCCTGGGCAGGACTCTAATGAGTCACAAGGGCACCAGGTCTCTGCCAGCTGCAGAGCTCAGCAAGTAACTCATTCTCTTTTCTCTTCTTCACTCCCACCCACTCCACTCCTGTAATTCTCACTCAATTTATTAAGAGGTAGACTGGAACAGAAGTGGGGGCTGGGAGTCTGAGGGAAAGCTGATTTTGATGAGTCTGTCCATTGCAGCAGAAATTTGACTTCACCACTGGGATAGACAGTTTTGTGAGGATAAAGATGTCAGAGACACGACCTTCCAGTCATCTGGAATTTATCAAAGGAGCTTCCACTGGTTGGCTTGGAACAGCAGTTATAAATATAAGCCCATTTTCATTGTATCCAAGGTAGCTGGATAAATTTGATTTGATAAAGAAGTATAATACTTTTGCAACATGGAATATTTCTACAGTCCAGAAGTGTGTGTGTATATCTATGAATCTATACTTACATCAATACCTGTATCTATATCTATATATCTATATCTGTGTCTGTGTCTACGTCTGTATCTATATCTATCTACCCACACACCTATATTCATATCAAACTGTGGTAGGTTCTAGTTACCACCATTTGGCTGTCATGTTGTTGCATTGTGGTAGGTCATGTGCTCTTGGATGCTGTATGCTATGCTATCTCTGTTTCAAGAGTGAGCAGTGTCCTTCCTTGTGTACAGTTTCCAGCAGAACTTCTAGAGTAAATGAGACTAAGAAGGAGGGATTTACTGGTCTGTTGTTGTGTATCATTGAGTCAGAATCGACACATAACTGATCCTCTGGTGGATTTTCAGAGGCAGTTAATCACACAAAAGGAGATTATTCATCCTTCTCCCATGGAGAAGCTAGTGGATTTGAACCGCGTGTCTTCGGGATTGCAGCGCAGCTTCTTGACATTAGGCCACGAGAACTCCATATGGATTTGTCTACTTCTTAAAAAAATTGGTAATTAATATTATGAATATCAGGGAAATATTATCTGATATAGTGTCAAAAGATGAGGCCCTTAGGCTGGAGGGCACTCAAAAGAAAACTGGGAAAGAGATTCTTCCGTAAAGTTGAGTTGATCTTAATGGCATTAATAGAGTAAGTGATTTGAGAAAGTAAAGTATTATAATGACGTGCAAAACTCTGGAGTTAGAAAACAGAAAAAGGAAGACTATTCTCAGTATTTCCCAAGCTGAAAGAAATGGGGGATAAATATCAAGCCTTGAGTTGTAATATTGACAAATTCTTTGAGCAAAATAAGAACATAGGCTGGCAATAAGAGAGATGCTAATCAAAATCACAATGAAATACCATTTTACTTCAGTAGCAGTGGCAAATTTTAACAGTACAGAAAACAATAAATGTTGGAGAGGATATGGTGAGATAGAAACCCTTACACATTGTTGGTGGGATTATAAAATGATGCAACCACTCTGGAAGGCAGTTTGGCATTTCCTCAAAAAGCTGAACATAAAAATTTCATATTACCCAGGTGTTCCACTGCCAAGAATATACCCCAAGGAAATTAGAACTGAGACACAAATGGAGATTTGTACACCAATGTTCATTGCACAATTACTCAAAATTGCAAGAACTTGGCAAAAGCCCAAATGTCCAATCACAAGTATATTGATAGAGAAATTCACAAGATAAACCCCCAGCAGCGCACAAGCCCCGTCCCCACCTCTTGGTGATAGTGTCCAACCCCTGCACTCCTTGTCCCCTATTCCCTTGCTTTCCTCCCCTTCCCCCACCCCCCTTGCAGCTCCACAACCACACATCTCAACCCCCACCACAGCCCTGTGACCTCAGGGCACCACCTTGGATCCAGACATCACCCGGAGCTATCAGGCGAGCTGTTGAGGAACTAACCTGGCAGGAGAAAGGTCGCAACATCCCCATGATACATCTTCAAGGATATGAACATGTACGGCCAAGCACAATCAATAAGAGTGCATCTAAATTCCAAAATCAATCTCCATAATAGTCTATGTGTTTCCTACTGCCAAAGGGGCCCTTTAGAGTAGTGAGAGAAGATCTTCACCCTGAAACCCACAGCGTCCCTTTTCAGCAGGAATTAGCTAAGAGAATGCGCCATCCCCTTTTCCTTATGACTCAGCGTGAAGTCTCTCTCAGGGAGGAGTGATAGGGAATGGCAAAGGACACACTGACAAAGAAGATTAATCAGAACTGGCTTTGACAAGCACTGTGGCATTTGGACAAGAACAAACTGGGAGGAGGGTAGAGAGAATAGTGCAACAATGAATGAATGGAAACCCAAAATCTCTGTAAATGTTTATGAAAATTAATAAAATATAATTATAGAAAAAAAAAGAAATTCACAAGACGGAATACTATGCAGCGCCCAGGAGAAATACTTTTAAATACTACTACATAGCTTGGGAGAGACTGGAGAGCATTATGCTGAGTGAACTAATTCAGTCTCATAAGGACAAATATTGCATAAGACCATTATTGTAAAAATAGAAGGATAACTAGTAAAACGTGTATGGGAATCCAAGGGGGAAAAAGGTGGGAGCAAAGTGGTGAGGATGGACAGGTGGGACACCATAGGGTCACACAATTTCGTGGGTGAGATTTGGTTTGGGGAGCTCTGGTGGCTTAGTGGCCAAGAAGCTGCATTACAATCCCAGAGGTACATGGTTTGAATGCACAAGGTGCTCTGCTGGAGAAGGAAAGGCAATCTCCTCCTGTACCACTCAGATTCAATTTGATGGTACACACAAAAGAAATAATTAAAAAAAAAATTTGGTAGGTGGAGGGAGGGGCTATAAAGGAAATGGGAAAGATCCAGTAGAGATCTGGAAAGACAAAGTAATGCTGGGCATAGTTCAATGATGACCAATTTTATAAAACATAATGAATGATTTTATTAACTACAATGTGAATAAAGTGTAGTGTGAAACACAATGTGTATGAACTTAGTATACAAACAAGTATGAAAATAAAGATAATACGGGAAGCATCAAAAGAAGTTGAAATACACAGAGTCATTTTATCAAAAAGATTTGGTCAAAGTTCAATCATTTAAGGAGAAAATATATAAGAACAGATGATACTTAAGAAGTCTCTGCTACATTGAAGATATTCACAAAAAAAAAACAGTTAAGCTTAAATAATTGACAGAATGCCAAATGAAATGTTTTCCTGGATGTAGCCCTTAATATACTCACTTGTCTATGGAGTCAACTGGATAACTAACTAAAAGAGATCCAGATTTATGTCCATTCTAATGAAAATGATTCAAAAAAGTAAAAATTATCAAGCAATATCACATGCAAATGTAAATAATTATGGAAAAAATAATTACAATAGTACATCAAGAAAGAACTGTCAGAAATTCAAGTCAGATTCAGAAGAAGATATAGAACAAGAAGTATCACTGCTGATATCAGATAGATTTTGAAGACCGGGAGTAGATAATACCAAAACAATGATTACTTGGTTTTTACTGACTATGCAATGACATTTAACTATATGGATCATACCAAATTATGATTAATATTATGAAGAATGAGAATACTAAACACTTCTTTGTATGTGAAATTTTTACAAAGCAGTTGTTTGAAAAGAACATGGAGATACTGCACTGTTTAAAGTGATAAATTATATTGGTTCTAGCCACCCACCGCACTTATTCAATCTATAGTCTGAGCAAATAGTTCAAGAAAATAGACTAAGCAAAGAAGAATAAAGAAGAGTCATTATAAGCTGCAATATGCACATCATAGAATTTTGCTTGTTGAAAGAAGACTTGAAGAATTTCTAATGAAGAGCAAAAACTACAGCCTTCAGGATGGATACACTTCAACATGAAGAAAACAAAAAATCCTCACAATTTGACCAATAGATAATATCATGAGAGATGGAAAAAAAAGAATCAAGAATTTAATTTTACTTGGTTTTAAACGGTTCTCTCCCTCCTCTGTTTCAGTGCAGTATACATTATTGAACCTGGGTATTTCTGTCATCACAGGAGACTAGAGCGAGGGCTACATGGTGGAGGGGACCTGGGGGAGGGTTTGTAAAACAATGAAAGAATCTTTT
>NW_006399804.1:17043324-17082567 GCF_000299155.1 Elephantulus edwardii | reverse complement strand
ATATATATTTCTAAAACATATCCTACAGATGGTATATATTTACCATTCCAACATCAGTTCATTAATTTTTCTCTTCAGCTCTATCTAATCTGTTTTGAGTCTACTCATTGAGTTTTAATCTCAGTCATTGTATTTTACACATTTGTTTTTATTTCTCATACTCTTTTCTTGGTTTTGTGATTGTATCATTTTTTTTTCTTTAAACATTTTATTCTCTGTTGTTCTGTAACTTTGCTTCTGAAAACTTTAAAACGGAGAAGATGTAAAAAAAAAAAAGAATTTAATTTTACTTGGACCTACAATCAAGAAATCAAATAACATATTGAATTGGATAGATCTATTTCGAAAGATATATAGATAAATATTGTTATATACTACGAAGTCTGATTCTACTCATAACCAACTGACCCTCCAGCAAGTCTTCAAAGAGTGTGAATCTCACTGCAGGAGATGGCCCAATCTTCCTCCTGAGAAGCAGCTGGTAGACTTGAGCTGCATGCCTTTGGGTTGGTATTACAATTCTTTATCACTAAGCCACCAGAGCTCCCCTGGAGAGAAATAGACATAGAGATATATAAATAGATAAATATACATACAACAACATACATGTTGCTGTGTGCTGTTGAGTTAAAACCAACTCATAGCTGACCCTCCAATAGGTTTTCATGCAAGGAGACTGCCCACTTTTCTTTCGTAGAGCAGCTGGTGAATTTGAACCATGTGCCTTAGCGTTGGGAGTGTAACTTTTAACGACTTGTCCACCAGAGTGCCACAATGAATGGCAAATACACTTACATAAAATACAATGAGAAAGAAGAAAGGAAATTCAAATAAATTTATCTATGTACATATTAATCATTTAATATTTTAAAATTTTTAAAACCATAAATTTAAAAAGTTTCTCAGGATAAGAAACAGCTGAAACAATGAAATATGGGCAAGCAAGAGCTTAACGACCAGCCTTTAGAACGGTGTTTTGCGTGAGCAAGGCAAAGGAAGGGAATAGGCCAGATGACCAGATACCTAGAAAGAATTGTCAAGATCCTAGTTTTTAGAAGATCATGTCGCAAGCCAAAGTCTATTTAAAATTCTTTCTTCAAAGTTTTTTTAAAGATGCTCAGAGACAGAAAACTCTAGCTCTCTCCAAGATCACAGGTCTGTGAAAGGACATTGAACTCTTTTGGTGAATCACAAAGCAACAAGTCAGTTTTAGGACTAATTGTAGTGAGAGGACATGGATTTTTTTTTCTAAGTGGTTTAAGACGCACAACACAAGGGAATACTTAACAAGCTCTATTCTATTTAGATGACTAAGGAAGAGTTAAAGGAATCACGCAAAAACCACAAGATAAAGCCCATGTGAGCAGCACACATGTAGTTTTGTTATAGATTGCTTCCCCTTCTTTTCAAAGGAAAGGAATTTCCATAAACTGAACATATTTACCACACATCTGGTAACGGACGTATTTGAAATTGTTATAAAAAGATTATTTATAACTCCATAGCTACCCTTGTTTATGACATAGATTACATCATCATCCCATACCATTACATTAAATCAGCATTTTCTCCACTTTTATTGCATTTGTTATCAAGTCTGTGGCTTGAGCAAAAAAATGCCCTATAAAAAGCAACCCAGAGGTAATAAATAAAATGCAATTGCAATCTGCTCGAGGGTTTAAGGCTTATTCCACCTGAGTCCACCCTTGTCCCAGAAAAGAAGCCCCTACTATTCCTTCTTTTAGGCATTCTTTGCTCTTGTTACAAGGATTGTTCACTGGGAGGTGGGGGTAATATCTTCTATTGGTACTGAGCCTTATGAAAGAATGAAGGCTCATATAGACTTAAGGTAGTAAGAAGGCTCCAAACAGGGCACTGTTGTTGTGTGCTGTTAAATCAGAACCAACTCATAGCTGACCTCCGGAGGGTTTTCAGAGGTAGTAATCTCATGGGTAGATTACCTATCCTTCTCCCAAAGAGCAATTGATGGAACAGTATTACTATTGTGGTGTTGGTGAAGAAAGTGCTCTCCAGAATAACAAAAGAACAAATCAATTGGTTTAGAAGAAGTGTAGCTCCTTGGAAGTGAGATTTTGTTTCACATGCTTTTGGCATGTTATTGGGAAGGGCTAGTGCCTTATAGAGAGGTGTTGTGGTTGGTCAAGTGGTTGTTGTTGTTGATTGTCTGCAAGTCGAGCATGACTCACAGCAACCCTATGAACAAAAGGCTTGAAGGCCCTCTACAGCTATGGATTTATCAAAGTTCATAGTGGTAAAGTGGAAGGTCAGTGAAAAAGAGGAAAAGCCTCAAGACAAGAGGCTGGCACAGTGACTGCTCTGATGGACTTGGGCACACCAGTGACTCTGAAGATGGCGTCAACCCATCAGTCTTTTGTTCTGTTGTTCGCAGGGTGGCTAAGTTGGGGACAAATTGATGTTACTTAGCAACAACAGAATGGACAATTACTTTCTTTTTGGTTACCCAGCATCCGTTCCACTTTCTTTGGTAGTAGTAACCCGATCTGAAGGTAGGAGGATGGAAGGACATCTTTTGGCATTTGAGGAGACTGTTTTCAAGATACCATAACTCTGTAGTTAAGGGATACGAGGAGCCCTGATGGCACAAACAGTTACGTTCAGAAGACTAGAAGTTTGAATCCATTTAGCAGCTCAGTAAGATGAAGACCTACCCATTTGTCTCTATAAGGAATAAAGCCAGGAAGACCCTAGAGGGCAGTTCTATTCTGTTACACGGAGTCACAAAGGGTCAAAATCTATTGGCCAGCATCTAGCAACAACAAGACCAAGTGCACTTTTAAAATCCAGCAACAAGTTGCCCTTTGTTTAGGGCAAACAAAGGGATAAAGTTATTCGGATTATAATAATTTCAGTGGTGGTGCTTGGAAAATGTCTCAGCGTTCTTTGTTCAGTGTCCTGATATCTAGACTCCCAAAAGACCTAGTTCTTGCCCTCTCACCTTGTTCTCCAGCCTCTGCTTAAATCTCTTGGGGTCCCTCACGTTCTCTCAATAAATTCTTTTATGGTAAACTGGTGGTCTAGTGTTAAGGAATTGCACAGCCAACCCAAAGGTTCAAATCCACCAATGGCTCTGTAGAAAGAAAGACTGACAATCTCCTCCTGTGTGATTTATAGCCTCTGAAAACTCACTGGAGAGTCAGCTATGACGTGGTTCTGAATGTACAGCATGTGACAATAACAGCCGTGGTGTAGTCCACAGAGAGTTAGACTGCAAACTCAAAGGCCAGGCCTCTGTAGTGGCTCAAATTCACTGGCTCTAAAGGAGCAAGGTGAGCTATCTCCTTGCATATAAGATACAGCTTCTTTTTTTGTTGTTGTTTTTTTTTTAAGATACAGCTTCTGAAAACCCTTTGGAGGGTCAGCTAGGAGTTGGTTTTGACTGAATGGCAATGAGTTCATGAGAAGCTAGAGTCTCTATAGATTGTGATCAAACAATTGAATATACCACGGACTATGTAGAGAACAAACAGGTATATTCTGGAGAAAGTGAAACTTAATTTGCTCTCTTGCTCTCTTGAGGGGCTCTGGAAGCTCTGTTTCATATACTTGGGCACATGGTCAGGACAGACCAGTCGGAAAAGGACATCATGCTTGGAAGGGTGGAGGGACAGTGCAGGAGAGGAAGACCCTGGAAGAGATGGATTGACACAGTGACTGGAGTAATAGGGGCAGGTCTGTCAGAGACAGTGAGACTGGCTCAGGATAGGACAGGCTTCAGAGCTATTGTGCATAGAGTCACTATGAGTCGCAGGTGACTTAACAACACACAGAACAACAACCAGAAAGAACACAGGCTGCCAAATCACAGTTGGGTGAACATGGGCAACTTCGCTCATTCCATTCTAAAAAAAGAAAACGGGACAAACTCATTGTGAAGAGAGATGCTGCTTGAAAGTCTGCTACCTGGCACCTTCTCTGAGCCTCAGAGCTTCTGATCTTTTGCTTACATCTGGATTCAAACTACAAAATATGAGCACTTTCTGCTCCTGCTGCCGCTGCCATGTATGTTCTCCCTCTCACTGGAAAAAAAAAACAACAACAAATGATGAGTTGAAAAATTGTTCCTTCTTTCCTATAAAGAAGGTCCTCCGTGAATCCAGGCATTCCTGTATCTCCATGTCTATTGCCGCATACTGCTATCTTCCTCTCCCCTCTCTCACACCTACTTTTGAACAAATGTCTGACTGCAATTCATGTAGTAGTAACAGGAAGCCTGTCAAATGCTGACTCTCTGCCCATCTCTTTCATCTACTGGAAGCTTAAGGAAGCAACAACAAAGGGGAATCTGTCACGATTCCCCCACCAGCCCCAAACCTGGCTTAGGAAATTTTCCAGGGCCAGGCTGGCTCTGTGGAAGATATGTCAGGGCTGGGGAGACAAATGTGTTGGTGAAAACAAAACCAAAAACAAAACATGTGAAACTGGCTTTGAACTGGGTTTCCTCCAGCTTGGAGTCAGATTTCCTGCCAACTCTGCCCGGCTATTCAGAAGGGCAAGCCCTTTTCCTTGTTTTAAAATTTGTTTCATTAAGAAAGCATCCTGTATTGTGGAGGAGCTTTCCTTTTTTTAAGTCATTTTTATTTTAGATTGGTTTACATAGAAAATTCGTGTACACACTCCTCTTTCACATTGTGCTTTGTATGATCATTTTTTAAAATTAATTCATATGATTGAACTAATTCATTCTCAAAAGGATTAATGCTGCATAACACCATTATTGTTGAAATAGAAAGATAACTAGTAAAACTAGGATCCAAGCGGGGGAGGGTAGGAGCAGAAGGGCATGGGGAAAATCACAAGGTCGTACAATCTGATGGGTGGAGGGAGTGGGTAAAGAAAATGAAAAGATCCAGTGGGGATCTGGAAAGACAGGGCAATGGTGGGCATAGTCAAATGTTGATTAGTTCTAGAAAATACAATGAATTGGAATGATTGTATGAAAGGCAATGTGAATGAAGACTAGTGTGAAACACAATATATAGAAATTTTATAAGCAAACCAATATATAATAAGAATTTCTTTTTTAAAAATAAAGTTATTATTGTAAAAGATATTTAAAAAGTTAATCACAATTGATCTATGCCCAGATGCTCTGCATAAGGAGTGGCTTTTGCCAAGGATGCAGGTCAGCCAGCTCCTGCTGTTCTTTACATATTCTGAGCTACCTCTCAAAAATCAGCTAGTCTGCATAGTGCTACAAGCCCTTCTCCTCCTTGCTCACAGCATGCTTCCGGGAAGGGCATCCTCTCATCCTGGCCCCTGAAATACCCACAGGCTGACTATAATTTTCAAAATAGTGATTATAAACCTTCATAACTGTCATATGACTATTAAAGCATGACTTTGTACATACCAACCAATCAAAATTTTCCTTTCAAGTTTCTGACTTTTCTATAATTAAACTCTGAATAATTCCTCTATATTATTCTTTATGTTCTTCTTCTGCCATTTTATTCATTGTTTAGCTCTCAGATGTATAGTAAGTGATTGAAAAGACTGAATCAGACATACCTTAGTCTTCAAAATGACATAATCACTCTTCATAATTTTGGAGAGGTCCCTGACAGCCAACTTGCCTGATGCAATACATCTCCTGATCTCCTGACTGCTCGTACCAAAGGTGTTGATTGTTGATCCAAGCAAGATGAAATCACTGATAGCTTCAATCCGTGCTCCATCTATCATGGTGTTGCCTCTTAGCCCACTCACAGGTGAGGACTTCTGTTTTCTTGGTGTTCAAATATAACCTATATTGAAAGTTATAGTCCTTAATTTTCTACAGCAAGCATTTCAAGTCCTCGTTACTTTCCCCAAGGAAGGTGCTAGATACTATTGCCAGGTAAAAAGGCATCTTAAAAGGTAATTATATAAAGTGATCATTTTCTTAAGCTCATGAATTATGGGGTTGAGAATTCAGAGCACAGCATAAACTGCTTGTTTGGGTCCTCCAATGAGCTCTCTTGCAAGGCTGGGAGGAATGCATGTAGCCAGGGAGCTGAGATAGCCAAGACTGGAAAACTTCCTTGAGAGATGGCTTGTTTGAGCGCTTGTGTTATATCATGAAATGAAAGCTGGGAAACAGAGCACATCTGCAAAGGCAGCTGTAGACCATCCTGGAAGTCTCAGGAGGAGTGGGGTGACAGTGACTTGCCTTTTATACTCAAGCTCTGGGGAGCACCTGACATCACTTCTGCTCCCTTCTTTCTGCAGAAGCCATCATCAGCAACTCATCTCATGTGACTTCTGAGACTACAGCGACTGATTCCCTCTTCCTCAAGAGTTCCTGTCAAAGAATTTTGGACCAATTTTCAACCCACGATAGCCTGACAGGTCACTTTCCAGGAGAGTTATTGGAAAAGACGGGAGAATTCTGGAGATGCCCAGAATCAGTCACTTTCATTGTTCATGCATGGATTCATCATCTGAACTCCACACAAAATTCTCAAGAGACTTATGTCTGTCCCCCTCCTTTCATCATTTATTTCTAAGGAAAAATAAATGCTCTGAGACTGAGATGCAAGGTCCATGATCAAGATCCAATTGAAGACATTATCCTATTCTTTTTTTTTTTTTTTATTAGAGAAACTCCTATTGTTCTCACACACCACCGAGTCAGAACCAATTCATAGCTGACCCTCCACTGGGTTATCAGAGACAATAAATCACACAGGAGGGGAATGCTCCAAAACACTGGCAGCAAGGTAAATCCCAATCAAAGCCACAATGGGGTACCCTCACCCCAGTAGGAGTGACAAAGTTTAGCAGGACAGCAAACGAGGCCATAGAGAGGTGGAAAGTCTCAAACATTGTTGTGAGATTGTAAAAGGTTACAACTACTCTGAAAAGCACTTTGGCATTTCCTCAAAAAGCCGAACATAGAAACTTCGTATGACTCAGCTATTCTGCTACTAGGAATATACCCCAAGGAAATCAGAACTGAAACACAAATGGAGATGTGTACAACAATGTTCAAAAGCAGCATTATTCATCATTGCAAAAACATGGAAATAGTCCAAATATCCAATCACATCTGAATAAACTGAGAAATTGTGGTACATTCACACAATGGAATATTATGCAGCACTCAGGAGCAACAACTTAAAAAAATACTACATAAATTGGGAGAAACTGAAGAGCATTATGTTGAGTAAAGTTAACTCAGTCTCATTAAGGGTAAATACTGCATAAGACCATTATTGTAAAAATGGAAGGATAACTAGTAAAACCATGTATGGAAATCCAAAGGGGGAAGGAGTGGGAGCAGAAGGATAAGGATGGGTAGGGATGAAATCACAGGGTTGCACAATTTGGCAAATGGAGGGGAAAGGTAAAGGAGATGGGAAAGGTCTGCTGGGAACCTAAAAGACAGGGTAATGGTGAACATTGTCCAATGGTAAATTAATTTTATAAAACATAATTAATGGGAATGATTGTGTGAAATAAAATACAAATGAAGTTTGTAAGCAAACCAATATAAAATAATAAAAAGTTTTTAAAACCCAACCAAAACAACAACAACAAAATTGAACTTTAGAATAAAAAGGCTCAGCATTGAAGAATACAACTCTAGAGCGTGGATCAGGATGCCCAATTAAGTGAATTCTTATCTAGCTAATTCCAACTCATGGTGACTGAGTTTGTGTCATAGCAGAAATGAGATCTACCAGGTTTTCAATGCTGACTTTTCAGAAGTAGATAGATGCCCAGAACTTTCTTCTGTGGTACCTCTGGTTAGACTCAAACCTCTAGACTCAGGTTATCAGTCTGAGCATTGTTAATCATTTACACAACCCAGGGACTCTAGTTCAAGTAAAAAATGAGAGAAACGTAAGTGCAAAAAGGCCTCACAGAAGACTGAGAGGAGAATACAGTAAGGGTCCTATACCCCCTGCTCCCTCCCAGAGGCTCTAGCCAGGTGGAGTCTAACCCCCCTGCAGCTAGGTAGGCCTGCGCACCTGTCAGAGCTTTGTCCTTCTGGGACCCCAGTGTACACTGTGGGCTTGGGTGTGACTATCCCAAGTCAGCTGCTGGTTCTTGGCAAGTCCAATCATAAAGCAGAGCTGGGCTCTTGTGAAAGGGAGATAGGCCTTTTGCATGGACATTTCCCATTGATCCAGTTGTGCAGCAAGAGATAAAAACATACAGATGTAACAGGAATAGCAGGAAGCCTAGGTTACCCAAATAAGACTGTGCATCCTGGGGAAGAGGGCTGCCCCAGCTCTCAGCTTAGATAGAACCCAAAGCCCACACACCTTTCTGTGCTCCTCGGACGTGGTGGGTGACTCTCACACAGGCTGCTGAGTATCATGATCACACCCTCAATCACACACCACTCAGTCTTGCACAGCTGCTTTCTTCTTTGTTAGCAAAATAAAGATTAGTGTGTAAGTTTCTGTTCCCACGCTTTCAATTTTTGAAGTCAGACTTAGCTCTGAGGTTTAGCAAAGCCCAGCCCTAAAATCCTAGCTAGATCTACCCAAACCTTGAGCCCCCATCAGTCATTTACTTTCAAGAAAATTTCTATTTTTTTTCCCTTTGATTAATCTAAAATCTCATTGCTGTTGAACTGGAACTCATAGATGACACTCCATGTGGTTTCTGAGGCTGTAAGTTTCACCAGAGGAAATTGTCCATCTTTTACCAAGAAGCCATTGATAGATTTGAACCCCAAAGAGGCTTAACCTTTGGGTTAGGGGCACAACTTCCTATAGATTACGCCACCAGAGCACGTTTTGATTAACCTAAAGGTGTCTTTATGGCTTCTCACTTTGTATCCTAGAATGGATAAAATTATTATTGCTTCAATCTCTTGCTTCTCTATTAGTTATGTATCCATGACTTTTCCCATGTGAATTTACAGTATATATTATTAAGGCATACACACCCACTCTGCTCTACATACATGGATTTGGTTACAGGATTCTTGGGGATAACATGAGTGTATTTGGGAGAGTATATTTTGTGGGAGGACATAGTCTGAACAATGACTTAAAATACACTTAGAAATAAATACCTGACGACCTACATCCAACGTGGACCTGAAATAATGTTGCCCTAGCTAAGCTACAGGCAGCTTGTGTGGTGTAGCCCATAACGAGTCGTGCTCACCCACAAGCTGTGCTTTTCTGGTGCTTTTCTAATCCACCAGACGCTCCTTGAGAGGAAGATGGGCAGTCTCCTCCCTTTAGAATGGAAAAATTCAGACTCATTGTTGGAACTAACTCTTTGCTAGAACCAATTCATGGCTAAACCTCCAGCGAGTTTTCAGAAGCACAGGGGGAGATTGCACATTCCATGAATTGCACAGGAGGAAATGGCCTATTGCTCTCCCAGGGAGAAGCTGGTGGATTTGAAGTGTCTGTCTTTGGGTTGGCAGGTGAACTGCTTGCCCCTAGGCCACCAGCATTGGAACCCTGGTGAAGGACTGCTAAGTGTAGGAACCTGAGTCAACAGTAGGGAGTTTGAGTTTGAGGTTTGAGATGGAAAAACCTGTCCCTGGAGAGGAACATCATGCCTGGGAGGGAGAAGGGACAGCATAAGAAAGGAAGACCCTGGATGAGATGGATTGATTCAATGACTGGGGTCTTAGGGGTAGATGTGTCGGAGACAATAAGGTTGGCTCAGGATAGAGCAGGGTTTAGAGCTGTTGTACCAAGGGTCGCTAGGAGTTGCCAGTGACTCGACATCACGTATCAACAACAACAACATAGTTGTAAACCAAAGAATTTTGGAACTTTCTGTTATACAGCATTTATGAAGCCAAAGGTGACTAACACAAACCTCTGGTAAAAAAGAGTCAAAATTTCTGTATTTCTGATTGTAACTAACTGTTTCGCCCATGAAATCCAATTTATAGTAGCCAAGCCAGCCTCTTCCTCCATCTCACTTATTCACAGTCCCTCTCACTGCATGGACTAACTGAAAAGCTCAGCTTCCCTCAATACCAGCTCATACAGTTTATGGTAGATAAACTATCATAAGCTGCATGTTTTTGTGATATGCATCATAAAACTGACTCAGTCTTTTTCCATTTTTATCGCCTGACAAGGAAAATTCTAGAGATGGAGAAAAGTTGAAACACAATTAATTGCTTATGGCATCTCACCTTTCGATAAGCTGAGTGATGATAACTTCTCCCCTCCTCTTCTAGGGAAGAGGCAAAATGCACAGCACTCTTGGGAAGTTCCCAAAGAAACTTTCTAGTTTCTAACCTTAAACCTCTTAAACCATGGGGTTGTTATATAATTTAAGTGTTGCAAAAAGTTTTTAGCATTCTCTTTTGCACGTTCTACACAGTAGTTGTTATATATTATCACCCAGCTTGTTCACCATGATGCCTTTATCTCTCATAAATCTTCCTGTTCTGCTCAACAAAGAGTGGAATGCATTCTCTTGAATGTGGGCTGGCCCTACGAATTGCCCCGTGGGAGAAGTGATAGTGAGTGAGTTCTGGGCTCATATATAAGAGCCTTGTTATCTTTTGCTTTCTCTGTAGAGGGAAGGTCAACAGCCAGGTAAGACACCTTAACCACCATGTTTTTAGGAAGCCAAAGTTAACCATGAGGTAAGAGAACACAACGTGTACACAAAATAGATCTGAGGCATCAAACTGACAGAAAAAAATATCAAGGCTTTTCAGCTAGCCTTCAGTTATGTAAATATCTCTAAATATTATGTCCTACCCTAGATAGAGACCAGGCTGCTCCTTGGCAGCAAGGATCCAGAAGCTTCATCTGACATGTTTTGGATGTGTTGCAAGGTGGGACCAGCCCTCGGAGAGGGATGTCATGCTTGGGAGGGTGGAGGGACAGTGCAAGGGAGGAAGAGCCTCAATGAGGTGGTTGATTCAGAGACTAGGGTAATGGGGGTAGGTGTGTCAGAGACAATAAGATTGGCACAGGATAGAGCAGGTTTTAAGGCTGTTGTACATAGGGTTGCTATGAGTTACCGGTAACTTGATGGCACATAACAATAACAACAACAGCCCGAACAGAAATTAATGACAAAGCCAGCCATTTCCCTTTGTGTTCCTTGGGTCATTATATCTGAAGCAAAGCATCCTGAAAGAAATGAAGTGATTCTGCTCCACTGAGTCTTGGAGTATCTTACTATGCAGCACTAGATGAGCTGAGGCTTTTGCTTTGAAATGTGAGAACACTCACTGTTTGCTATTTTGTTCTCAGCCTTCTTTTGTAACCTCAGCAGAAAATGAGACAAATAAAGTTCTGTTATAACATCCTGTTACACACATTATAAGATATTCTGAGAAAATTCAGATGCATTACTTTGCAAATCTTTAGCAGCCTCACTTAAAAGATATTGTCATCAGGAAGGAGACCCCCAAGAGCAAAATTTTGACAATCAGCTTTTAGCATTTGGGGGCCTCAGGCAAGGATTCAAATGGAGACAAATATCATATGTCTAAATACTTAACGGCTATAAATCAGGATAATGATCTATTAAATAAAATATGTACTCCAGCTTTGGGGGGGGGAATTAAATCCCCTTAATGACCTTAAGGGCCAAATTCAAATACAGAATTCTCAGACTCTTTGGAATTCCACACTGAATACATTACTGTTGGGAGGTAAGGCTCCTGGCTTTAGTCCCAGAGCCTGCCCCCTTTACCCTCTCAGTCTCAGTTCCTTTCCACACTCCTGGGTCCTTTACACACATGTGGACCACACAGCACATCCATCCAAACTCCATTCACCCTCACAACCAGGAATGTGATCTTGGAGGGAGGTTGATGTGCCCTCATGATCTTGTAGCTTTCTTGGCCCAAAGGGTCGGTGGGGGGGAACTGAAAAGGGACCAGCGTCTAGTCCTTTAAGGTAAGAGATTCAGCATTGAGTATGCCTATGTGGAGGTCTAGGATAGTGTTGATTTAAATACACCCGACAGGAAACATAAATCCAATAAGAATGGCATAATTAGAGAAGTTGTTGAATTTTCTGATAACCTAGCTCTTGAAAGGATCAAAAGGATAGCAGGATAACCAACCTAAGAAGAAAATAAAAAATACAGTCTTGGCACAAGATAGAGCAGGGCTATTGTACATAGGGTTGCTATGAGTTGCAAACAACTCAACAGCACATAACAACAACAACAACAACAAGAAAATCAAAGAATACAGCCTTCAATATGGATTGCATCTCAGCATTAAGAAAACAAAGATTCTTACAACTAGACCAATAGGCAACATCTTAATGACGGAGAAAAGATAGAAACTGTCAACAATTTCATCTTACTTGAATCCACAATTAACACCCTTGGTACCAGCAGTTAGAAAATCAGGATTGCAGTAGGAAAGTCTGCAGCTAGGGACCTCTCCAAATTATTGAGGAGTAATGATGTCAGTTTGAGGAATAAGGTGCATCTGATTCAGGCCATGGTCTTTCTAATTGCTTGCTATGCATTTGAGAACTGGACAGTGAATAAGGATGACAGATGAAGAATTGATGCCTTTGAGCTGTGGTGTTGGAGAAGAACACGGAACATCCCACGGACAGCCAAAAGAACAAACAATTTTGTCTTGAAGAGGGTACAGTGTGAGTGCTCTTTGGAGGCAAAGATGATGAGACTTTACCTCACAGAAATCAGGAATGTTGCTGGGAGGGACTATTCCTTTGAGAATGACATGATGCTTGGAAGGGTGGAGGGTCAGTGAAGGATAGGAAGGCCCTTGACCAGGTGAATTGACATGGTGACTGCTGCAATAGGCTTTAATGTGTTAGAAAATGTGAGGATGGCACAGGATAGAACAGGGTTCACATCTACTGTTCACATATGGCTATGGGTAATATGTGATTCAACAGTACCTACCTAACAACAACAATAATAAAGGATGGCAAAATGCACTTAACCTAAGAGAAAACCCAAATTACCACCTAAGAAGAAATAAAAAAAAATCCAACCTAAGAATAAATATAAAATATATATAAATATATAATATATATAAATATAATATATAAAAATATAATATATATAAATATTATATATATATAGTATAGCAGAGTCTAGTGGAACTGATATTATGAAGACCTATTGTGAAGCTGGGGACAGTGAATGCCACAATGAGATTGAGTAAGACAGAGATCTTGAGGATGGTCCAGGATAGGGCAACATTCAGGTGGGTTGTTATGAATCATAATCAACTTGTTAGTATCTAAGTATAGCAACTGGGTGATGGAAGAAACATAACCAAATGGATTGCTTTCTTCCTCCAGAACATCTTCATGTCGTTGTCTCCAAGGCTATATTCACTTCTCTATGTAGAAAAGAGAGTCTTACTGGACTAATTCATAGAATTTCCTTGATAACCCAATGGTGGTCCCTCTTTGGTAGGGTCAATTTATCAGCCTCTCCATAGGAGAAAGAAGGACAACCTCCTCCTAAGTGATTTACAGCCTCCCAAAAACCCATTGGAGGTTCAGCTATGAGTTTGTTCCAATTTGACAGCAATAAACAGATGATTTAGGAAAGATAAAACCCTGACAAACTGATTACAATAATGGGCTTGAGCGTGGTGGCAATCATGAGGCTGGTGAAGGATAGGGTGAAACATTGACCTGTTCTTTCTAGGATCACTGTAAGTTGTAGTCAACTTGTTGACAGCTAATAATAACCAAAAAAGCAACAGAGCTATGAGAAAAATTGAAGCCCAAGAAGCTGGTGAATCCAACTAATGGAGGACCAACTCTAACTCTTGGTGAGTTCCATGGAGTTTTCTTTTTTTCCTTCCTCCTTCCATCTCTCCCCTTTTCATTCCTCAAAGCAATTTGAGAGGTGAGGACCTCAATATTACCAAGAAATCATTTCCAGGAGTGAACACTTCCTTTTAGAGTCAGATCTCTGCTTGAGGAAGTTCCTTGACACCAGAGGTCAAGATATGTGGAGATCACCAAGTAGCCTTGGGCCCATAGGTGTAGATGAAAATAAGGACTTTCCTCCAGAGCCAGCAAATAGAGAGTGAGGGCCTTCTGCTAGGCCTGAATTTAAACTTGTAGCCTCTTGAACTGTAAGGGAATAGATTTCTGCTTGTTAAAGTTACTCACTTGTAGTGTCTTGGTAAGTTCCATTTTCACTCTCCTTTTTGATAAATAAAAGCATTTACTTTTTAGGAGTTCCTGGTTATCTAGTTTATTTTCTGCCATCTGTGCATTTTTGCTTATGTTTGATAGTCTATTTACATTGAAAATTAGGTTCCCTGATTTAAATCCTACACTATCTTCCAGGAATTTATGTCTTTGGTTCATTTTTAATTTGTTTTTGTTCATGGTGTAAGGTGTGAATCCTCATTTATTTTTCTGCATATGGCTAGCCATACAGGCTCTCAGTTATTCCCATTGGTCTATTGGTCTGTCATGGAATGGGTACCAAGATGTATTGCTCACTGTGGATTTACAGTGTGTTTAAGATCAAGAAGTAGAGGTCTCCTGCTTTGTTCTTATTCTTCAATATTCCTTTTTCTATTTGTGATCTCTTACCTTTTCATAAAAAGTTGGAGGTGAGCTTTTTATTTTATTAAATAATGCTGTTGGGATTTGGATTAGGTTTGTTTTATACATATAAATTACTTTTGGTATGTCAGAGTAGATCTTTGTTTTGAGAATTCTTTATATGGTTTAGATTATAGGTGACACTATAGTGTTTCTTAATCCCAGGTTGCTATCTGACGTCATTGGGTCTCTGTTCAAAAGAATCTCTTTAATATTTCTCATTTGGTTGGTTAGATTTCTTAGAAATTAACTTCATTTCTACAATATCCTAGTTTCAGTATCATATTTGAAAGACGAATCAATAATCTTTCCGAATTTTATATATACCTTCTTGCATGGTTATTCCTCCTCAGTTTCAATATAAATTGAAGATTAACATCAATAAAAAAAGATTCTCACCACTCTGCCAACTGGCAGCATTATGATAGATGGTGAAGAGGCTGAGATTGTTAACAGCATTAGCTTGCTTGGCTCCACAATCAACACTCTTGGTACCAGCAGCCAGAAAATCAAGAGACAAATTGTATTGGGGAAGTTGGCTATCAGGAACCTCTCAAGAGTACTGAAAAGCAATTACATCAGTGTGGAGATTAAGGTGTGCCTGATCCAGGCCATAGTCTTCATAATTGCTGGCTATGTGTCAGAGAGCTGGACAATGACTAGGGATGATAGAAAGAGAATTGATGCCTTTGAGCTGTGGTGCTGGAGAAGAGTCTTGAATATACCTTGGACTGCCAGGAGAACAAACAGGTTTGTCCTAGAGAGGGTGAAGCCAGGCTGCTTCTTGGAGGTAAGGATCCTGAGGCTTCATCCGACATATCTGAGCGTATTGCAGAGAAGGACTGGCCCATGGAGAGGGACATCATGCTTGGAAGGGTGGAGGGACGGAGAAGGAGAGGGAGACCATTGATGAGATAGATTGATGGAGTGACTGGGGTAATGAGGGTAGGTGTGTCAGAGACAATAAAGTAGGCTCAGGATAGTGCAGGTTTCAGGGCTGTTGTACATAGGGTCACTATGAGTTGCAAGTGACTTGAGAGCACATAACAACAACAACAACATGGTTATTCCTGAGATATCAGCACTTAAACTTATTTGTGTATCTTTGTCTATGACTTTTTTTTTCGCCTTGTGTATCGTCGAATTGAATCTGACTGGCACAGGAGGAGACTGCTCCTTCTTCTCCAGTGGAGTATCTGGTGGTTTCAAACTGCGTGTCTTCAGCATTGCGGTGCAGCTTCTTACCATTAGGCCACCAGAGCTCCCTTATATGATTTTGTTTTTCAAGAGCTCCTCTCAGAAAGTTTTTGTTTTTAGAGTATTTTATTATGATACATCTTTGTGACTTAGTTCTGGGGTATATTATATACAGGGTTTGTTAATTTTGTATAGAAATCTTTTTCATGATATTAGGCATGTTTTCTGTCAATAAATCCTCAAAAACTCTCTTTAGCTTGCCCTTCTTCTTATGGAATATCTCTCCGTCTCAAAATGTTATTGGTATCAAGTCGGAATCAGCTCATACTTGACTGTCCACTGGACTTTCAAGGTTGTAAATCACACAGCATGGGATTGCTCATCTTTCTTCCATGATCCAGCTGGTGGATTTGAACTGTCAGAGACTGGTGGTCTTTGGGTTAGCAATGCAACTCTCTGTGCACTGTGCCATCAGAGCTCCCTCAGCAACACATAGAGCCCTTTCTTTCTTGACTTAGCATTTGCCTTCTAACCTCTGCACCTGGCATCCTGGAACTGTCACCTTTCAAAAGCTACAAAAAAAGTGGCCTTCAAGGTTTTCTTCTCCTCTTTACAGCATATTTCTTTGTTTCATTTTAATTGTTGTTGGTTTTTTGGCTCTAGTTTGAGTATGTCTTTGGTGGAATTTGTTAGCTCACATAGTCATCTCTCACTAGTGAATATTTCAGATATCACATTCACGTGTAACTCCCCTTACCAGATTGAATGGAGGTGACAAAGTAGATTCTTCTTGATATTGGGTGGCAAATGTTGGGTGGTCAAAGTCAATCCATTGTACTTATGGGTCTATGAAGTATTCCTGAGTTGGTTCTAGTAGTTAATGTATTGTTCTAAAGGTCTGGAAAAGAAATCTTTGTATCCTCTGTGAGAGAATGCTTCTAAAATATACAGAATATTCCCATTATATGTGTATGAACTGACATCTTTGTAGATGGTGAGGTATCAAAGGGTTTCAGTGTATGTGAAGGTGGCCTGCCAGAACTGTTTGATTGTGTGATGTGTCTGTCACATTGCAACTGGACAGATGTTGGATGAGAGCAGTAGAATCTCCTGTCTAGCAGAGGTCCACCTGGCATTTGTCATGGTGGGACTGATGCTGATGGTGGCATAATGTTCCTATTATTTCAGTCACTAGGATATGTATGAGGTTAGGGATCATTCTCTTTGGTTTCTAGGTTTAGTATAAATGCCGTGTGTGTGTGTGTGTGTGTGTGTGTGTGTGTGTGTGTGTGTGCCACTGGCTATCTCATGTTGAGAATGAGAATGGGCCACCAAACAGTGAGTGGGTGGCATATGAACTCACACCACCAATAAATAGCTGGGTGGGCAGTGTCGTAGGAGCAGAGGAGAAGCCTCTTGCCTCCACTCACCAGACTGGTTGTGAGCACACATCACTTCTCCCTGGGTGGGCAGGGTGGCATTGGAATGGGGAGAGTGGCGCCATCCACTGGCCCTAGACCTGAAGGAATAGGAGTTCTCTCCATGGCTAGCCACACAGGCAGGTAAGTGTGGGGATTGGTGAAGAGAGAGTCCGGTTCCAGTCACAGGTGCAGTGTTATGGGGTGTGCACTGTAGATTCTTAGGTTGAAGAGAAGGGACACACTGCTGGTCACTGGAAGGGTGGGAGGGTAGGGAAGAGTTCCCCCAGTCCCTGGTGTGGGTGCCAGGACACTCCCTACAGGGTATAGCTGGCAATGAGGACCCAGTTAAGCCAAATGTGAGGAGGAGGCTTTCTGTGCAGTATCCATTCAGGTCTGGAATTTCAAGCCCCACTGCATGGATCCTGTACTCTGCCATACCACCTGCCAAAGCGATCAGTAAATACTGCTAGTCAGTATTCTTCCCCTGCTTTCTAGCTGGCTCCTTGTCCTATGTTCTCCTTGAGTCCTATAGTGTTTACCCACTTTCCCCCTTAGATTCCATTTATGCTCTGCTCACCTCAAAATTCCAGGCTTTTCTACATAGTATCTCTGTGTCCTGTTGAGAATTCATGAAGTTGCCCCATGTTCTCTTCACCCAGCAACACTACTTGCTTTGCTTCAACATAACGACACATTGCCAGGCTGGCTGGCAGAGCACCTATAACCCAGAAGTCTCCTTGTTTTCATACAGTTCCTCCTTCCCATCTGTGTTCTAATTCTTTATCCTTCCGCTGACTGTTCTGGGTTTCCAGCTTGCCATCTGTATTTGTTTTACTTGTTTATTTGCTGTAAAGACACAGCATGATATGAATGACTGTGTTGCCATCTTGCAATGTCTTCCCTCCTTAGGATTGTTGATGACTGACTTTTTAAAAAATGTCAGGATTTTCTTGCAACTTATCTATGAGTGAAATTGAACTTCTGACCTTTTGATAAGCAGGTAAGTGTATTCACGGTTTATAACATCCAGGAAAGCAACATTTTTAAAAAATTGATCTCATATCCCAACCATTTTGACAGTGTTTAGTGGAGTTCCCCGATTAAAACAAGCTTAGAAGCAGGAGTGGCATCCACTTCCGTAAATAGCTTGCCTCCAGAAACCCAATGAACCTGGAGAAAGGATGAAAGTCATGCAAGTGTTGAGGACTTTAACTCATAAGGTCGCTATGAGTAGCCTATGACTCGATGGCACTTAACAACAATAACATATCCCAAACAAAGGATATATAAACCCTTTTGTAAGGTAAGAACAGGGTCAGTCTGTCCTGACCTGTTTATTGTCTGTTATAAATGTCTAATAAACCTCAGTTTCTTTCTCTTGCTCTCAAAAAAAAAAATTGATCTCATACATTCAGATGGAAATATAAAAGACATCTTCATCCTATCTTTATAAATTAGGGGAAAAGGTTTAGCAACAGTCTACATTTTAGTATATCCCAGTGATGGAAGGCACTTCTGATGGTGCTGTTTGGGTTCATCATATTTACCATCAACTTGGATGAGGAAGCCAATTTTATCTTTATCATTTTTACAGACGACATTAAGCTAGGAAATATCAATGGTAACCTAAAAAGAAGATTCAAAGGAACCTTGAAGAACTCTAACGTATGCTGTACCAATTGAGACTTAATTGGTTTAATGGGAATTCATGTGAAGAAACAGAAGTAGCTGGTAGCTGATTGCAAGCTCTGGATGAATCTCAGAATGTTGTTGTTATGTGCTGTTGAGTTGACTGAGAATCCTGGTAACCCTATGGACAATGAATCTGGACCTTGTCCTATCTTGTCCCACCATCACTATGCCTAATAAACATGAGCCAATTGTTACAATCACCACATCAATTCATCTTACCAGGCATCTTTCTCTCTTATACCGACTCCCACCTTTCCAAGTATGATGTCTTTCTCCAAGGACTGACCTTGCCTAAAACATACCCAAAGTATGTTAGACAAAGTTTCGTCATCCTTGCTTCCACCAGCACCCTGGTCACACTTTTTTAAAGACAGAGTTGTTTGCTCTTTTAGCTGTCCATGGGGTATTCAGTACTCTTCCCCAAGACCACAACTCTAAGGCATCGATTCTTCTTCTCTCTTCCTTAGTCACTGCTTGACTTTCAGATGCACTGCAAGCAGTCAAGAAGACCATGGTTTGAATCAGGTGCATCTTTGTCTTTAAACTTTATCCTTACTCTCTAACACTTTGGAAAAGTCCCTCCCTGACAGCAGTTTTCCCCCCAAATGACACAACTTTTGATTTCTTGACTGCTGAGACCACATGTGTTGATTGTGGATCCAAGTAAAATGATGCTAATTTCCATCTTTTCTCCATCTATTATGAATCACAGAATAGTTGTCCCAAAACATTTACAAGTCCTTAGAGTATACTGAGAGAAGGAAAACAAATAAATCAACAATGGCAGTAGCAGTTCTGCTGTTAGCAAATGCCAGTTATATCACTCCTTGAGGATAGTATCTAGTGTTCAAGTTCTTAGTTTAAGAAGTATACTAAGAATTAGATCAGGCTAGAGAGAGACATGTGAGCTCTTATGGCCTAGTGGTAATTGCACTGTCCACCCAAAGACATGCAGTTTAATCCACTAGCTACTTCATGCATGGAAGAAGGATATGCAGTCTCCTCCCTTTACAAGTTAGTCTCTGAAAATCTAATGGAGTCTCAGCTACGAGTCAGATCTGACTCAATGGTACATAACAACGAGAGAGTTATAACTCAAATGATCACTCTGGGAATTCAGTCATTTAGAGCTAGTTTCAGAAGCTCAGAATTTTGAGGTTCTTGGTGCAATCCATAATGAGCTGTGCTGCTAATCCAAGAGTTATGCATCTCCACTAGTTCAAATCTACTAGCAGCTCTGTGGGAGTAAAGTGGGAGGTCTCCTGTTACTACGATGGATAGCTCCAGAAACCTGATGGAGAGCCATTGTGAATTGGCACAATTCAACAGCAGTGAATTTGAGGGTTTTTGTTTTGTTTTGTTTTAAAAAAATTAATTGCTCTGTGTGTGTGTGTGTGTGTGTGTGTGTGTGTGTGTACTATCTATTATCCGACTGGCACAGGCAATCTCTCCTTTTCCAGCAGAGCATCTGGTGGATTCAAACCACATATCCTTGGGATTACAGCACAGATTCTTACCTCTCGGCCACCAGAGCTCCCTTTTGAGTTTGTTTTTCAAAGAAAAGCCTTAGAGGATACTTGTTGGCCATCTAGTATTTGAAATATTACTACTATAGGGGGGAAAAAGAAATAGTGGTTCAGTAGTAGAATTCTCATCTATTCGGGAAACTTGGGTTCCATCAATAAATGCCTATCATATGCTGTCACCAGTTGTCTATTAGCAGAGGCTTGAATATTGATCTGATCCTGACCAGGCTTCAGCAGAATTTTCAGATTAAAACAGAGCAGGTAGAAAGGTCTGACAATCTGTCAATAAAATCCCTTTAGACCACAGTGGTCTGTCTGTAACTGAGCTGGAGACAGCAGAGGACTGGGCAGCATTTCAGTACATCATGCCTAGGATTGCCAGGGTTTGGAGTTCAACTCCATAGCACCTACTGACAACATCGTAGAGAAAATATAATTTGATGGTAAAAGTGTAACAACCTGCTTCTGGAAAGACTATAATCTTGGAAACTCTGTGGGGCAATTTATGCTGCGCTTTAGGGTTGATACGAGTTGGAATCAATTCAATGGCACACAGCAACTACTCGAGGGTGGAAGGTTAAGATGGATGGATGGGATTATAGGAAAGGTTTCGATTTAATAAGCCAATTTAAAGGAAAAAAACTCATTGCTGCCAAGCCAATTGCAACTCATGTGTTAACTTCTCCATGGGGTTTTTCTGGCTGAAGTCTTAATGGAAGCAGATCACCAGGCCTTCTCATTGACCCGTTGGTGCTGCTAGCTTGAACTGGCCACCTTTTGAACTGCCACCTTTTAGGTTTGTAGTCAAGGACAAATTGTCTGTGCAACTTCAGCTCAATACAGAGAAGAATATTCCAAAAGAACGCATGCCTTAGTTAACTCCCAGTTTCTGGGAGTTTCTCCTCAGCGATATTGCAGAGAAGGATTTTTTTGAGCCAGGGAGATACAATATCTTCTCACCATGGAGAGACTTAAATGGTGGAATTCAGGCATTATGACAACCTGCAATGCTCATCACGTTATACCACGAAGGCAGCTGGCTGCTGCCCCCACAATAGCCGAGAGATGGCTCTGGTCCCAGAATTAGATTGCTTTTCCCCCTTTAGTTTTGAAAGCTTGTAATAAATCAATAGCTTTGTTGCACCCAGGCTGAGGTCCTGGCTTTTCACATTGGCAACAACAATCTCTCATTTGACTGCAATGCAATCGGAATAAAATTAACTCATTTTCCATATGGTCAGGTGTGCAGAAAGTCCACGTTCTCATTCATTTTTCCTGGATTGCGGTTCTTTGTGTGTTTCAAACATCTGCACGGCTCAAGGTCTCCAATTTATAGCTGATGAGATGTTGAGATGGGCCCAGGGGTTGACATCTCATACTCATTCCTCTATAAAACCCACAGCAACTATAAAAACGGGCTGTTTTCTAGAAATTGTACCTCTATTATTTTTCATATACACAATGTGGCACCTGCAAAGATCTATCTGTGCTGACCTCGTAAACATTGGACTTGGCTTTTCTTTTCAGTGCAAAGAGCACATTTGATGAAAATCAGATGGAAGTTGAGGTCATAAGTGGTGGTTTGCCAACATAGTTGTACTCAAGGGATGGGAAAATAACAATAATAGATGCATGTGTCCCCAAGCTAAAGCAGTAATTACTGTGAAATAAACTCTCTCTGAGGCAACAAAAAGATACACAAATTTGAATGGGTCTGCAGAGAATTTTTGGGACCTAGAGGGATGGGAAAGAAACTGTCTACATGCTCAAGGGGGCTGATTGTCCTGAATATGTGACTCATTTTCCCTAACTGTGTATGTATATGCCAGCATGGTAGGTCGCTAGGTGCAAATGGTTTGTGCCAGACAGCTAAATTAAAATTGGATGGTGGGTTGACCCCACCTAGTAGCACTGCTAAAGAAAGACCTGGTTAACTGATTGGCTGTAAAGATTGTTGTGATTGTTATTGTTATATGCTGTTGAGATGCTTGTGACTCATAGCGACCCTATGTACAACAGCCCCAAACCCTGATCTATCTTGTGCCAATCTTACTGTCTCCGACACACCTACCCCCATTACCCCAGTCACTGACTTAATCCATTTCATCAAGGGTCTTCCTTTCTTGCACTGTCCCTTCACCCTCTCCAAGGACTGGTCCCTCCTTGAAACATCCCTAAAGTATGTCAGACAAAGCCTCAGAATCCTTGCATCCAAGGAGCAGCCCAGTTTCACCCTCTCTAGGATGAACCTGTAAGATTAGAGCCAAGAAAATCCTAAGCATAAATTTTACTTAAACATATGTGATTGCTGTGATTCAAAGCCAATTTGACAGCAATGGATATGGTTTAAGTAGGCATGCTGTTTGTTGTTGAGTCAGAACTGACCCATGGGTGGCCCCCAGTGAGTTTTTAGAGGCAGTAAATAGCACAGGAGGAGACTGCCATTCCTTCTCACTCAGAGCAGCTGGCAGATTTTGAACTACAGGCCTTCCGGGTTGCAGTGCAGCTTCTTACCACTGGGCCACTAAAGTTCTGGAAGCAAATCCCAGAGGTTATCAGAGACATCAATATCACATTCACGTTGTTTCTTCTGTTTCCACCCTGAGATGAGAAGAGTTGCCTGCTATCTTCATTAAAGTATGTCAATATATCAAAATGAAATTTAAAGTGTTTGGCAATGTGTCAAATTATGACCGCATATAATTTTTCATTGTAAAGCACTTTATCCCCACCTCTGTTTCATTTTAAAAAATGCCTTTTGAATGTTGTAAGTGTTTGAGAACAGAAGAAACCTCATACATTGATGCCACATAGAACGTTTTACCTCATCAGCGAATAGTTGGTAGGCACTAATAAAGAAATAACATACTCTGTCTTCTCAAAACAGCAGCCAACAATTAATTTTATGGCTTAGAAGACACTCTTATCTTCAAGGTCTTCTTTCTTTACAAAAACATTTGAATGAAGGAAGAGAACATCAATATAGGACATAAGTTTAATGAAGTAGAAAGCCAAGGAGAAAGTTGGAAAGCCTCAGTACAATAGATAAAGTCAGAAGCCACAACGTTATGAAGATGGTGCAGAACTGGGCAATATTTTGTTCTATATATGTTGTTGTTGTTGTTATGTGCTGTTGAGTCATTTGCAACTCATAGTGACCCTATTCACAATAGCTCTGAATCCTGTCCTATCCTGAGCCAATCTCACTGACTCTGACATATCTAACCCCATGACCCTGGTAACTGTCTGTATCTATCCATCTTATCTGGGGTCTTCCTCTCCTGTGCTGTCCCTCCATCTTTCCAAGCATCTTCTCCAAGGACTGGTCCCTCCTAGCCACATGTTCAAAGTATGTGAGACTGAACTTCAAAATCCTTGCCTCTAAGGAGCAGACTGGTTTCCCCCTGTCCAGGAGAGACCTGTTTGTTCGCATGTCAGTCTATGGTATGATCAACACTCTTCTCCAGCAGCACAATTCAAAGGCATCAAGTGTTCTTTTATCATCCTTATTCACTGTCCAATTCTTTGAAGTATAGTTAGTAATTGCAAAGACCATGAACACCTTAGTCTCTAGAATGACATCATTGCTTCTCAGTACTCTGGAGAGGTCCTTGACAGCAGACTTTCCCAATACAATCCATTTTTTCATTTCCTGGATACTGGTGCCAAGAGTATGAGTATACCAAGGCAAATTACCCAACAAGCAAGGTAAGCACAGATTTACTTATGCTTACTTACTAATCTGCAAAGAACAAGGTTACATGGGTTTTACACATCATTGACTGAGTAGAAAGGAAATTCTGTTTGGAGGAAAAGATAATTTGTAATCCTGAACTGAGTCTTCCTCCAATCCTGATGTTACATTGTTCTTCATATTGTCTAACTCCTTGAAAGATTTGCTCAGTAAATAGATTGAATGGATATGGAGAAATGATATAACCATGATGAATACTTTCTCTAATTTTAAAATACGCAATGTTCCCGGACAAGTGCATTTTGGTCTAGGTTTCACATAAGAACAATGACG
This sequence comes from Elephantulus edwardii, assembly GCF_000299155.1. NCBI lineage: Eukaryota > Metazoa > Chordata > Mammalia > Macroscelidea > Macroscelididae > Elephantulus > Elephantulus edwardii. Next base: position 17,058,164 of record NW_006399804.1, on the reverse strand, counting down.
TGTTCTTAGAGTCCTATTCTTTTTAATATTATCCATAATTTGCTATGACCCACATGGTCAGATGCCTTTGCATAATTAATAAAACATAAGTAAACGTCTTTCTAGTATTCTCTGCTTTCAGTCAAGAGTCATCTGACATCACCAATGACATCCCTCACACCACAACCTCTTCTGAATCCAGCTTGAATTTCTGGTAGTTCCTTGTTTTTGCTGGCATATGATATTAATGATACTGAAGAGCAATGTCAACAGTCTGAAGACTAAGGTGTGACTGATGCAGGCCATAGTCTTCTCAATTGCTTGCTATGCACCAAAGAGCTAGACAACGCCTAGGGATTATAGAAAGAGAACTGATGCCTTTCAGCTGTGGTGCTGGAGAAAAGTATTAAATATACCATGGACTGCTATGTAAACCAACCAGTTTGTCCTAGAGAAGATGAAGCCAAGCTGCTCCTTGGAGACAAGGATTCTGAGGCTTCATCTGACATACTTTGGGCATGTTGCAAAGAGGGATGGACAGGGACATCATGCTTGGAAGGGTGGATGGAAGGAGAAAGAGAGGGAGACCATTGGTGAGATGGATAGATACAATGACTGGGGTGATAAGGATAAGTGTGTCGGAGATAGTAAAGCTGGCACAGGATAGAGCAAGTTTCAGTGCTGTTGTACATAGAGTCACTATGAGTTGCAAATGACTCAATGGCACATAAAAAGAACAACAACAACAAGAACAACAACAAGATTTTGCTGGCATATGATATTAATGACATTGTTTGATAATTTACATATTCTTTTGGGTCACCTTTTTTTTTTTTGGAATGAGAATAAATATGGATCTCTTTCAGTCAGTTGTCCAAGAAGGTGCACTCCATATTTGTTAGTGAACATGTCTAGGGTTACATCTGTTTCCTGAAAAACTTCAATTAATATTCCATCAATTCCTGTTGTTGTTAGTTCCTGTCAAATTGAGTACAACTCATGATGACTCTATGAAAAACACATCTGAACTTTGTCCTATTCTGTGCCATCATCACAATCGGGATATACTCAAGCCCACTGCAGCAGTCATGGTGTCAGTCCATCTAGGTGAGGGCCTTCCACTCTTCCATCAGCTGTTCATCTTTCTAAGCATGATATCCCTCTTTAAGGAATAGTCTCTCTCAGAAATATGCTCAAAGTATGTGAGGCAAAACTTAGTTATTTTTGTTTCAAAGGAGCACTCTGGCTGCACATTCTCCAAAACATATCTGTTTGTACTTTTGACAGTCTGTGGTATAGTCACCACTCTTCTCCCACACCACAGTTCAAAAGCATCAATTCTTCTGTCATCCTTATTTCTTTCCCAGCTCCCAGATGCATAGCAAATGATTGAAAAGACCATGGCCCAAATCAGGTACACCTTAGTCCTCAAACTGACATCATCAGTCCTCAATAATTTGAAGAGATCCCTGACTAAAAACTTTCCCAGTGCAATATGTTTCCTGATCTCCTAGGATCCTACTTTTTGTCAATGACTTCAGTTCAGCTTGGACTTCTTCCTTCAGTACTATTGTTTTTTTATCATATGCTACATCCCGAAATGGTTCATTGTTGACTAATTCTTTTTGGTACAATGACTCATCAACGATTTGCATTATGTAGATAACACAACCTTACTTGCAGAAAGTGAAGACGGCTTGAAACATTTACTATAGAAGATTAAAAAACCATAGCTTTCAATATGGGTTACTTCTCAACATCAAGAAAACAAAATCCTCACCACTGGACCAATGATCATGAAAGATGGAGAAAAGATTGAGGCTATCAATTATTTCATTTTACTTGGATCCATAACCAACATCCATGCTAGCAGCCATTAAGAAATAAAAAGATGTGTTTTATTGGGGAAATTTGTTGTCAAGTACCTTTCAAAAGTTCTAAAAAAGACTAAGGTACACCTGAACCTAGCTATGGTATTTTCAATTGCTTTTTAGTCATCTGAAAATTATGCAAAGGATAAAGATGATAGAATAAGAGGTAATGCTTTTAAATTATGGTGCTGGCAAAGAGAATTGAATGGACTGCCAAAATAGCAAACAAATCTCTCTTGAAGAATATGCAACCAGAGAAGTCCATAGAGGTTAAGAGTGGTGAAACTCTACCTCATTTACTTTTTTAAAATCTCATTTACTCTTATATTTTTAGGAGGAATCTGTTCTTGGAAAGAAACATTATATTGAGAAAGAGAGAAAGATCTTCAGCAAGACTGATTGACATCATAATTACTAAAGGCCATAATAGAGAGGTCTTGAGCATGGCACGCGATAGGGTGAGTTTCACATCTGCTGTTCATAGGGTTGCTATGAGTTGCAGTCGAATCAAGGGCACCTAACAATAACAATCCTGAAATCACACAAAGACACTTTATGCTTCCAAAGGTTTCCACAGACTTGTTGCCATGAATTCATTCTCAGGCGTCTATTCTGTGCCATTGGAGTTTCTGGTGGTACACAGTTCCTAAGAGAGTGGTTAAGAGTTTAATTCCCTTTCGGGTCAATGTTATCCATGCTCGGCTCCAGGTGCGCAGCCCCGTCACCAACATCGCTTGTAGCAGTTTCTTCCACGTGAAGCGGTCAACATCTGGCTGGCGGCTATTCCTCCCGATGTCCTCTCGGTACACCCGGGAGATGAACACCTCCCCTTTGGGATTATAGATGAACAACCCTCCAGTCATGGTGGCAGCTCAGTCTCCACAGCACATCGCTCTGAGAAAAGACCTGGTGTCCACGGCACCCTCCTCGGCCGGGCCACTCTCCAGATCCCAAGATGTCCCCTCGCCCTCCGCTCTTTTTCTTTTCATTCTACTGGGAAAAGTTTAAGATGCACACAGGGACTTGAGTTTTAGAAAGTCCCATTCATGAATTTTATCCTTTACTAGAACAATTTCACTGATTTCACATGCAAGCAAGATTTTACTGAAAATTATCCAAAAACGACTGGAACAGCACATCAACAGAGAACTACCAGAAGTCCAGGCTGGTTTCAGAAGGGGTCGTGGTACTAGAGATATTGTAGCTGATGTTAGATGGATCTTGGCTGAAAGCAGGGAATACCAGAGGAATGTCTATCTGTGTTTCATTGACTATGCAAAGGCATTTGACTGTGTAGATCATAACAAACTGTGGCTGACTCTGAGAAGAATGGGAATCCCAGAACACTTGATCGTTCTAATGCGAAACTTATACTTGGACCAGGAGGCAGTCGTCAGAACAGAGCAAGGGAACACTGCATGGTTCAAAATTGGGAAGGGCGTACGCCAGGGATACATCCTATCTCCATACCTTTTCAACCTATATGCAGAACAGATTATCCGGGAGGCTGGACTCTACGAGGAGAAATGTGGGGTCAGGATTGGTGGACGATTTATCAACAATCTGCGTTATGCAGATGACACAACCCTGCTTGCTGAAACTGAGGAGGACCTGAAGCACCTGCTGCAGAGTGTCAAGGACTGCAGCCTACAATATGGATTGAGGCTCAATGTCAAGAAGACAAAGATTCTCACCACTGGACCAATCGGCAGCATCAGGATGGATGGTGAAGAGATTGAGATTGTACACAGCTTTAGTTTGCTTGGCTCCATAGTCAACAGTCTTGGCACCAGCAGCCAGGAAATTAAAAGGCGCATTGCCATGGGAAAGTCTGCTGTTAGGGACCTCTCCAAAGTGCTGAAGAGCAGTGGTGTCTCTCTGGAGACTAAGGTGCGTCTGATACAGGCCATGGTCTTCGCAATCACCTGTTATGCATCAGAGAGTTGGACAATGACCAAGGAGGATAGAAGGAGAACTGATGCCTTTGAGCTGTGGTGCTGGAGAAGAGTACTGAGAATACCATGGACTGCTAGGAAAACAAATAGATTTGTCCTGGAGAGGATTAAACCGGGTGGCTCCTTGGAGGCAAGGATTCTGAGGCTCCGTCTAACTTACTTCGGACATGTAGTGAGGAGAGACCGGTCCTTGGAGAGGGACATCATGCTTGGGAGGGTGGAGGGACGGCGCAGGAGAGGAAGGCCCTCTATGAGGTAGATTGATTCAGTGACTGGGATAATTGGGATGGGAGTGTCAGAGACAGTGCGATTGGCACAGGACAGAGCAGAGTTTAGGGCTGTTGTACATAGGGTCGCTATGAGTCGCAGGCGACTCGACAGCACATAACAACAACAACAACAACATATTTCTGACTAAATTTACAATATGTTTGTCCTCCACTGTATTTCTGACTATATTTACAAGCCTATTTATGCTACAAGCTAGAGTTTCTAACTTTGGTCCCATTTTGTCTCTTATGCTCTTCTTTCTTCTTGGATTCTTCCTAGATAATTTAGGATTTTGACCTTAATAACTTTCAGTATTGCTACTTGAGGCTTGAGTTTGCTTTTCAGTTCTTTTGAGAAATGCTGAGGAATTGCTTCCCTTTTTATTCTCCAGTTCTTTGCACATTCCTTTATAATACTTTGTCTTCTCAAACTGTTTTTTCAAATCTTCTGTTCAACGATTTTACTTCATTACCTCTTCTTTTAGTTTGACTTTTCCACACTATAGTGCAATTTTTCAGGGCCTTTTCGGACATCCATTTGGTCTTTTATTTCTCTTCTGTCTTTGTAATGACCTTTTGCTGTCTTTATGGATGATATCTTTGATGTCATCCCACAACTCATTTGGTCTACAGTCATTAGTGTTCAATGCCTCAAATCTACTCTTAAATTGAGTTTTACATTTGGATAGAATATACTCAAGGTCTTATTTTGGGGTTGGTTTTTTGTGTGTGTGCATGTTTTATTTCCTTCCACTTCAGCTCAAACTTGCACATGAATAATTGATGGTCTGTTCCACAGTCATCACTTGGTCTGGTTTGGGTGCCATCACATGGATTGCAATTCATATCAGTCCTATACACAACAGCTCAAGATCAAGTCCAATATTTCTCCATCTTCAAAATTTCCTCCATGCTTTGATACATCTTCTTGAGAGTCTTCCTCTTCTTCATGGATCCTCTACTTTTCCAAACATGAGGCCATTTTTCAACTTGCCCAAAGTATATGAAATAGAAACTCACCATTCTTACCTGTAAGGAGTATCCGGGCAGCATTTTCTCCAAGACATATTTGTTTGTTCTTTTGCCAGTCTATGGTTTATTCAATACTCTTCTCCAACATCATAATTCAAAGGCATAAATTCTTCCCTAGTCTTCTTTATTCGTTGTACAACTTTAAGATCCAATTTAAAAATACCATGGCTTGGATCAGGCACACCTTAGTCCTTAATCTGACTTCCTTATTCTGTGGCATTCTAAAGAGGTCCTGGACAGGATATTTTCATAATGCACTATATCATTTGATGTCTTGATTGCTGCTCCCATCGACATTGTAAAAGAAAAGAAATAAAAGGAAATCTTTGACTGCTTTTTAAAAAAAAAGAGTTTAATTCCCTACAGAAGTGCCTCAGAAGAAAAACCAGAGAATATAATTCCAAAAAAACCCCCAACAGCTCTTAAACCCACAATGCAACACAGCTCTGCTTTGACACATGCAGTTGATTGGTGGCAGGTTGTTTGACTCTGTATTCTCAGGAAACCACACAGAGGCCCTGTCCTTGTTATTGTTGTTGTTCTAGGTGCCGTCAGGTTGACTACCCTTCACAGTGACCTTATGAACAAGAGATTGGAATTCTGCCCTATCCTTAAGCTGTCCTCACAATCTCTGCCCTCCCTGATCTCTGGTGCTTTGCATATTTCTTTGCTACTGAACAGAATTCAGTAGAGCTTTCAGAGGAAGACTAACTCAGTGGAAAGGCAGGTGATCTAGTTCAAAAAGTCAACCAATACAAAACAGTGGCCCTTCATGCATGGGACGGTTGTTGAGAGTTGAGGGTGAATTCCATTGAGGCTAACAATGACAACAAGATTTAACATGTCCCCTGTCCTAAAGATTTGTAGTTTGAACTCATTCTCATTGGGGTTAAATGAGACCTTATTCACAGCATCAAAACTCCTGAGGCCACCAGAGTTCCTGTGATAAGCCTTCATAAGTATTTATGTGGCTGTATGGTAGCGTTTGTGAGATTTTTTCATTGGTGGTGGCAGGTTTTGTGACAGTTCTAGGAGTTCTGGTGCACAAGCAAAACTACGAACTGCAAGCTTACTCTGGTGACATATGGTAAGCGGCTGTGCTTCCACCCAAAGGTGTTCTAATCTATCAGCTGCTCAGCAGAAGAAAGATGAGGAATCCCCTCCCATGTGATTTATGACCTTTGAAAACCCACTGGACGGTGAGCTGTAAGGCAACAGCAATCAGGGAGCAAGTGAATTTGTCTCTCATTGGGAACATCAGTACGCCCAAAGAGATGTGTTCTCATTTGTTGTTTTGACATGCATCTCTCAAGTGATTCAAATCCACCAGCTTCTCAGATGGAAAAAGATGGACAACCTCCTTCCATGGGATTTACAGCCTCAGAAACTCAGTGAAGTGTCGGCTATGCGTTCGTTCCAACTCAATGGAGGTGAGAGACAGGGAAAGAAGGACAGTCGGACCATGCTATTGCTTCAGGGCTGATGGAGTTTTCTCCCTCCAGATGAGCCCTGAGGATCGGAAACTAGCATGCCCATGGCACGAGGATGCTGGGGGGAGGATTTACTCAAATCAGCCATATTTTTAGGATGTTAAGTTGGAGAAAAGACAAGTCTAACTTTCTTCTCTGCATGACTATAGAGAGGCTTTAATGGTAGAAAGTTCTGACCAAAAAAAGAGTAGGAGACATAGACATAACCTCCTGAGGGTTATCTTTGTGCATATTCATGAAATACAAATATTTATTTGAAGCTGTGCTTGAGATAACCCATGATTTAATTAGAGACCATTCTTTCCCTAAGAAGCTTACATTTTAGAGCAGGGAGACTAATGACCAACAATAAATAAAGTCAATAAGGAAATTATACACCACGGTAAAGGGTGCTTAATGCTAAGGGAGAAGTAGGGGGCTTGGGACCCTGGAAGATCCACAGCAAATCTTGAGGAGAGGGGACGCCACCGAGCAGTTACCATGGCCATCATTCTGCAATGAAAAACCTGCAACCAGGAGAGAACTAAATAGATGAACGGGACCTCCAAGAACCAAATCCGTATGCACATCAAGAAACTCCTTCACTGGGTAAAAAGGAAAGCCACAGACCCGGGGAAAAATATTTGGTAATGACATGTCTGATAAGGGACTTCCATTTAGAATTTATAGAATACTCAAGCACCACAAAAAGATAGATGTAAACAACCCAATGGCAAAATGGGCACAAGATATGAATGGAGAGACATTTCACCAAAGAAGATATTCAGCTGGTGAACAAACACATGAAGCAATTCCAGAGCAATTAAAATCGCCATAGGCACTGTTTCCCATGGATAAGCCTCCACAAAACTCTGCTTTGCTTCTGTGGGGGAAGTTTGATGTTTGCTCCCCACCAGCCTTCCACGTGAGGCACTGGGGAAGAAGGAGGTGCAGCCAGAGAAGGACAGGCAGGCTCTCGGAGGGGGGCAGATTCCTCTGAGGGGTGAAGGGGGAGTTAGCTGGTCCCGACAGATGTCCAGATCTGGAGTTTCATTCTTGTGGGCTGGTGAGTGGAGAAAGCAGCGCACCCCTCTCCTCAGGCTGGATGACCTAATAAGGCTTCTTCCATCTTGTCTGGCCCGACGAGGACTCCTTGTTCTCCCTGGCAGGCACCTCTGCGTCCTCAGTGTTTAGGCTTTCTGAGCAGCGGAGTGTTCCAGCCAAAGGCTCCATGTGACCTTCCTGGAGGATAGGGGGCGCAGGCGGGAGGGTGCAGGGCGGGAGCGTCCCATTTCAGGCCATGGCACCGGATGATCAGCCCAGGAGCCTGGGAGAAGGAAAAAAGGGGCTGGGATCTGAGCTGCATAAGGACAATTTTGCTTAGTTTCAGCTAAAGCCAAAGGTAATAGAGATGGCAGGAGAAAAAGCACTGTTGAAACAGGGATGTCTAGAGGATTGAAGGCATAGCTGAAGTGCTTTTATGTTCTTCAAAGCATTTGTTTTTAATATTATAGAAACTCAGTGGGCCTGGCTGCGATTCTGAGGCCTCTTCATGTTACACTCTTTGCCTCTTCAGAGGAGAATATGGGACAAATGACTCCCACATCTGGGGAGAGGACAAGGCTGGTTCCTTCCCATCTCTTTTAGGTTCTTAGACTGACTTCGGGAGAACACTGAGAGAACAGCTGACTCACTCCTCTCCTTGACCGATAAGGAAGCCAGGCCGAGGTGAGGGCCCCTGCTGGACACACAGACTTCTGGTTTCTGCCCACAGTCCTGTTCATCTCTAACTGGATATCTAGGGTACAAATTTTTCCTAGACATGCATCTAATTTGCCTCCTGCAAATAACAGACTTGAGAGAGGCGATGGGTTGTTATTTCATGTTTTCATTCTGGCATTAAATGTTGTGTACGTTTGAATTGGAACTGACCCATAGCTGACCCTCCAGCAGGTTTTCACAGAAGATGGTCCATCTTATTCCCCAGCAGAGCAGCTGGTGGATTCAAACTATAGGCCTTTGGGTTGGCAGCACAACTCCTTATCACTAAGCCACCAGAGCTCCCTTTGTCGTTAAATTCTTCTTGTTGTTGTTGTTGTGAAACATTCAGGTGGAACTGATCCAAAGCTGACCATCCAGAAGGCTTTCAGTGGAAATTAATCACATGGGAGGAGACTGTCCATCTTTCTTCCAAGGCACATCTAGAAGATTTGAACCATGTACCTTTGGGATTGCAGCACATTCTTTGCCACTAGGCCACTAGAGTTCCCTTGGCATTAAGTAGCACATTTAAATCTACATTGTGTGCTCGCGTTGGCAGCACATACACTAAAAATTGGAATGATACAGAGATGGCCCCTAAGCGAGGATGACACACAGATCCATGAAGCATTATCTATTTTTTATGAAGGTGAAATTAGGTCATTTACAGGAAATGAATGCATTTGTGGAAATAAGACCAACTCTACAAGAAATGAAATCTACACTGTGAGGAGAAAAGATTCCTTAAGAGAGAGACCAGTGAGAGCTCTGAGGCTTGTCAGGTGTCACCCCAGTTTAACCTGGACAGGGAGGGAGGAGCGAATCCTGGCGCTCACCTACGACATGGAAACTGTCCTGCATATCTAATCACCCAGGTAAGATTATGCACATGGAGGCACATGCCTATAGCCTGATGAAGCTTCCAGCCCAGATGGGGACACATGCTTTTCTCGCATTTGCCCTATACAGATGTGGTTTTTTGGTGTCATTGCTGGAGATAAGTTTTAGACAGGAGATCCCTGAAAGAGAGCTTGGGGTCCTAAATTAGGAGACAGACATGGGTGCTCAGGCCAGCTTTGCCATTAACTAGGTTTTTGACCCTGGGTAAGTCCTTTCACGGGAGGGCCTTTGTTTATGATCATTGAACTGAGGCATTGAGTTAGACTGCTGTTTCTGAAACTGGACTGGCTGGAGTCTTAGCTATCCCAGAGAAACCTGGTGCCTAGGCCAGGAGGTGAGAGTGGGCTTTAGGGGAAGAGTCCAAATTCCCATCCTGATGTCACCCACAGCACCTCTAGAATTTTTACATAAATTATATAATATGATGCAAGTTCATGGCTGTCAATTCCAAATCACATCACTGTAAGTGTTACTCATTTAAAAACTCATTGTTGTTGATTTAGAACTGGTTCATAGCTGACTCACCCTTGAGACTCTCTCTCAGGTTTCTGAGACTGTAAGTGACACAAGAGGAGATTTTCTATCTGTCTCCCTAGGAACTGCTGGTGGAGCGGCACAGTCCATTCCCCAGACTTCTACCAGAGCTCCCTCCATGTGTTACAGAGAAAATGCTCCCAAACCAGGGAAAGGGTAGCTCTTGACTGTGATTTTTGCATGGGGAAATAGCCAGGCCTCTCTTCCATGCTTTAGTTTAGTACCTGAGCATAAACAATTTGCACCATTTATGCAAGCTCTAGCCCCAGAACTCTCAGAGGGTCAGCCACGAGTCAGTTCTGATTCAGGGTCAATGTTGTTGTCGTTGTGTACCATCAAGTCAGACCTGGCTCATAACTAACCCTCCAGCAGGTTTTCAGAGGCAGTTAATTGCACAGGAGGAGATTGCCTATTCTTCTATGCAGTAGCTGGTGGATTCAAACTGCATGCCTTTGGTATTACAGTGCAGCTTCTTACCACTAGGCCACCAGAGCTCCCTCAGTGGCAATGAGTAGAGTATAATGTAATATATAGTATAATATTATGTAGAGGCTCTGATGGCTTAATGGTAAGAAGTTGTGCTGCCAATCCCAAAGCGAGCAGTTCGAATCTATCAGCTGCTTCACAGGAAAAAAAGAAATTATCTCCTCTCATGTAATTTACTGCCTCTAAAAACCTGTCAGAGTGTCAGCTCTGAGTTGTTTCTGACTTGATGGCACATAAAAACTACAACATAATATAATATTAATATAGTGAATGGCATAGTAAGCTCATCTTGAAAATGAGGCTTTACTGCTTAAAACATTTGAAAAATACTCAAACTAAGTGACTTCTGAGGGCATCTCTTACCACTGACAGCCTGGGAGCCTATTAGTCATTGAATGGTCTTGAGCAGTGTCAGTGAAGACTGGCTGTGTAACTTCGCTTATTTGAGAGCCTGAAAAACATGCTAAGAATTTTGTTAGAGAAACACCCGTTGGCTCTTCATTTATCAGGAGAGCAAAACAAACCTACTTGACAGATTTGTGTGGATCTGTTGAGATGCCAGGGTGGGAAAAACCTTTCTACCACTGAAGATTTCTTTTCTCCATCTTTTTTTCTCTGTTCCATCACTGGGACAAACATAAGCAGGTGATGCCAGAGCTGATGCCCCACAGGGAACTTTGTCACATGGATGTAATATTGCTTAGTGGTCCGGAGTTGTGCTGTCAACTCAAAGGCACATGGTTCAAATCTACCAGTCTCTGTGAAGGAGCAAAACAGGCAGTCTTCTCTCCTGCCTTTTGCAGTCTTTGAAAACACACTGGAAGGTTAATTATGAGTCAGCTATGACTCAACAGCACATGACAACCACCACCACCACCATCACTACAGTATTTATGAAGTCCCCCTGGGTGATGCCAATGTGTAGGTACCCAGTTTGTCACCTAAAAGTTGGAGATTGAGCTTACACAAAGGCACTTTGAAAACATTACTCTATGGAATAATTCTACTCTGATATACCCACCATGAATTCAAGAGGAGGGTCATACCTGGGAGATTTGCCTATTTGTGTTAATGTCTTCCTTCCTTCCTTCCTTCCTTCCTTCCTTCCTTCCTTCCTTCCTTCCTTCCTTCCTTCCTTCCTAAAGCTGAACCCTAGGATTCATAATCCCCACCTAATCCTGAAGGAGATGTGAAGACAACTGACAGCGGCCAAAACTCTTACCCAGAAACAGGGTCAACTGGACTGCAAGTGATAAAGGGCATTTTTATAAGGAAGCCTAATGATCTTTGTGGTTAGAATTCACCAGCCCACTCATTGGAAGAAAGATAAGCAATCTCCTCCCAGGGATTTACAGCCTTGGAGACCCACTGGAGGTTCAGTTATGAGTTGGTCCTGACTTTTGGGCAAAGAGTGAGAGAGGAGGCTCTGTGAGGCCTGGTGATGTGAGAAAGTCCCACCATGGTAGAGTAAGTGGGCCTCAGCAAAGCAATCTCAGGAAAAGTGGGGTTTTATTATTAATTGTTCAGTGAAATGAGTAGAGAAGCTGTGCAGTTGGGTGGAGGGGAAGGTACATAGCTCAACCCAATTCTCCCTGGTCAGCAGCTCTCTACTGGACATAAATGTCACCCGCGTCCCCTAGCTTCCTCTTGATTGAAACCTGGATTAGGCTGAAGACAGGGTTCATTTGCCAATCACATTGTTACAATGACATTACTGAGGACCTTTACTATTAAACTTAACAAAGTACGCTGTTAGGTAGTTGATTCTGATTCAAAGCAACCCTGCAGGGCACAGTGGAATTAGTCCCTTAGTGTCTCTGAGGCTGTACATCTTTATGGAAGCACACTGCCTCGCCTTTCTCCTGCAGAGCACCTGACTGGTTTGAACTGCTGTTAGCAACCATTGCACCACTGTTAAGTCTAATTAAGGAAAAACTTGCATTTCAAACTTCAGGACCAATGTGTGGGAGCAAGGAATTTCGTTAACAGATCATTTGCATCTCAGGATATTTTATAGTTTTGGGTTTTGATCAACAAGCATTTAACTTCATTAGACTTTCAATAAGTACTTGTTGGGAAAAATAATGTGGTGAACTTTGATCTAGAAATGTGGATTATATCAGTGAGGAAAACAGACAATTTCAGCCAGTGGGGAGCTTATATATTCTATTGTGTAATTTGTTCTCTACCCAAGAGTCTAAACTTTCACAAAGAGATGTGTTACTTGTATGTTTTTGGCAATTAGGTCATAGACCTTGTAATTTGGCATTGACCAAGTTGGAGCAACTAGATTCAGAACCTCAGCTTCTCCACTGGGTTTGTTTCATCCTTAGGCCACATGTCTGTCTGCTTATCTGGGATGAGGCTGATACCATACTTCCCACACAGGGCTGCTGTGAAGATTAAAGGAGGAAGCTGCCTGACACTAAACAAATCAAGTACTGGCATTGTTGCTTTATCTGCAGGACTGTGGCTGTGTTTGCCCTCTGTTTGGTTTCCATGGGCGCACTGGGTGGAGAGAGCATCAGTGGGGCTTGGTGCTGTGAGACATTTACATTCCTTCCTGAGGCAAGCAGGTGTGGTTATCAGGGTAAAAGCTTGACCAATTGTCCCAGTCCAGGGACAACTCTGTTGGCCTCCTCTGAATGGGTGGTCAGACGTGACTGTCACAATGAAAATGGCTCAGGACTGAACAGAGTTTAGGGCTGTTGTACATATGGTCACTATGAGTCGCAAGTGACTCACAGCACGTAACAACAAACAACAACAATGGCCTAGGTGGTAAGGAGTAGTGCTGCCAACCCAAAGGCAGGCAGTTCAAATCTCTCAGCTTTTGGGGTTGGGGGGGAGATGAACAGTCTCCTTCCACGTGATTTATAGCCTCTAAATCATGCTGATCGAAACATCTCAGTCACAAAAGGACAAATACTGTTACAAAGTACGTCTGACTTGGGAGGGTTGGGGGAATATGATAACAGTGGATCGATAATGACCATTGCATTGGAATAGATGAAGAAAAGAACTGTTTAAAAGGAATATATGATTAGGTATTATACGCATGACAACAGCCCAGAATAAGAGATGCAAAGAATCATTGCAAAGAGGACTAGGGGAAGGGGGGAGGGGAGTGGAGGGGAACATAGGTAATTGTGCAACAGTGAATGAATATTTTTAAAAAGTGAACTGGGGGAGGGGGTAAAATGTACAACAATGAGTGAATGAAAATCCAACTTTTCTGCAAATGCTTGTTAAAAGCACAATTAAAATTATATATATATATATATATAATTTTTTTTAAAAACACCCAAAACAAAACCCTGGAGTGTAAGCTATGAGTTGGCTCGGACTCAATAGTACATATCACCACCACACTTCCTTCAATGTCACTCTCCAACAGCATAATTTAAATGCACCCACTCTTTTTCTAGCTTCCTTTTCCCTTGTCCAGCTTCCAAATGCACATGAGGCAATTTAAAAAGTCAATATCTTTTGTCGGGGGCACCTTAGTTATCCAAGTGATATGATTGGTGATAATACAGATGGCGTGGGACTGGCCAGTGTTCTATTCCACAGAAGATCATCGTGTTACAGAAAAAGTCCCCCTAGCTGGGAGGTGGCTTGATGGCAACTAACTGCAATGGCAACGAGCAGCCTGACTGGCATGATGGAAGCAGCTGACTTTGCTTCCAGCTGTGCCTTGACCAGGCTCTGTGACCTGAGACAAATCACTTAACATCTTTGGGTCTCAATTTTATCATCAATAAAAAGGAGCTAATAATGCGGCAAGGGTCAAGTGAGATAAGAATGTGGAAGGGACCCAGCTATTCCACAGCTTGGAATATACCCCACGAGAAGGAGAACTGAGGCGCAAACAGAGACTTGTACACCAATGTTTATAGCAGCATTATTCACCATCACAAGAACATGGAAACAATGTAGATGTCCAACCACAGTTGAATGGATTAGAAAAACTGTGGTACATTCACATGATGGCATACTATGCAGCACTCAGGAGCAATGATTTTGTAAATTACTACCTAACTCAAGAGAGAATGGAGAGCATTATGTTAAGAGAACAAACTCAGTCCCATAAGGACAAATACTATAGAAGATTATTATTGTAAACATAGAAAGGTAACTAGTATACCGTGTATGAGGTTCCAGGGCGGGGGGGCGGGGAGGAAGGTAGGAGCAGAGGGGTGAGGCTGGTCAGGGGGGAAACATTGGGTGGCACAATTTGATGAGTACAGGGAGGGCTGGGTAAAGGAAATGGGAAAGATCCTGTGTGAAAAACAAAGTATACAAACCTTGTAAGTAAACCAGTATATAATTATTATTTTATTTAAAAAACCCAGAATATGGAAGGAGTACATAATTATAAAGCTTTATATTTGTCCTCCAAACAGGCCTTATTTTCCTGACTTCCACTTCTTTTAATATTAGTGGTTTAAAGACCCTCGAGAAGATGGGTTGAAATAATGCTTTATCATTTGGACAAGAACAAACTGGGAGGAGGGTAGAGAGAATAGTGCAACAATGAATGAGTGGAAGCCCAAAATCTCTGTAAATGTTTATGAAAATTAA
>NW_006399804.1:17041581-17043224 GCF_000299155.1 Elephantulus edwardii | reverse complement strand
AAATAATGCTTTATCAATGGTGCAGGCGAGGTAGGCCAAGTTTCAGGTTAGTTGTTCTTGAGCTGCTATGTGTCCTAGTCAACCTTATGATACCTAACAACAACAACAATGGATATAGCCTCAACATCCCTTGGACCCAAAGCTCCTGAACACAGGAACCAGCCTTGCTCGTCTTCAGAGCCCTCTCTCTTCCTTGTTCACAGAGACTAGCACATAAGACATACTTGACAGGTGTCCATGCCTCTGAGAAGGAAGACATAGAAGAATGATGAGACGGCCCCTCTGTCCTGAAAACCTGTTTATTTTGTGTCACTGAAGGGCATTGTTTCTGGAACCGTTGCTTGGCAATCTAAATTTAGACTTTTTGTTTTTCTGCCAGGAGACATGGAGCAGAGCTGAGATTTATTCCTAAAGGCTCAGCTTTCCTTCTTGGGCTATTAGAGGCCCCTGCCAAGCAACCCAGTCCAAGGTGGCTCTCATCCTTTGGGAAGGATTCTGGTTCAGCACCTCAGCCACTCGGCTGCTTGTTAGGTCTCATGTTGCTGCTGATTCCACAGCCTGGTCTTGAACTTCATACTATGTGAACTTCCCAGCCTGTTCTGTTCTGTCTCCTTCTAGCCATAAAGGACTCCTGACTCCTAGATAATCTTATCAAAGATGTCCTCAGGACTATTTCTTATACAATAGTACTTCTTCTTTAGCACTCCTCTGTCAGCTTGTATTGCCCTGGCTTGCATTTAATTTGATGCTGGAAGCTATGCCCCGGGTATTTCAGATAACAGCAGAGTCACCCTTGGTGGGCAGGCCTCAGTGAGGCTTCATGACTAAGGCAGACTAGGAAGCACGACTAGCCATCCACCTCTCAATAGTTGTTGTTAGATGCTGTCAAGTCAACTAAGACTTACAGATCTAACCTTCCCCTATCCTGTGCCAAATTCTCCTCTGCTCTGCAGCTCACAAGTGGAAGTAAGTATGTCACTTCTGAATACTCGGCCTCAACAATCCTATGAATAACAGCTAAACGTTGTTTAGTCCAGGACCAGAAGATGAGCCACTCAGGTTGGAAAGTGCCAAGAACATGACTGAAGAAGTGCAGGCAGAATGCTTCTCAGAAATAAAAAATTGTGAGACTTTCTCTCACATACATTGGGCATGTTAACCCGGAGAAGTCCTTGGAAGGGGACATCATATTTGGAAAGGTGGAATGTTGAGGAAAGAAAGGGAGAGTCCCTTTATCTTGTTGTGGTAAAATAAATGTAAATAATCCAATAGAAAAATGGACACAGGATATGAACAGATACTTCACCAAAGAAGACATTTAGATGGTTAACAAGCACATGGAGAAATGTTCAAAATACCTAGCTCTAAGAGAGATGCAAATCAAAACAGCTATGAGCTATCACCTCACCCCAGTCAGAATAGCAAAATTTAACAGAACAGCAAGCAACAAATGCAGGTGAGATTGTGGAGAAACTGGAACCCTTATTCACTGTTGGTAGAAGTGTAAAATGGTGCAACCACTGTGGTAGGCAGTATGGCGCTTTCTCTAAAAGTTGCAAATAGAGATACCATTTGACCCAGCAATTCCACTACTAGGAATATACCCCAAAGAGACCATAACTGACATCCAAGCAGATATATGC
>NW_006399804.1:17003119-17041037 GCF_000299155.1 Elephantulus edwardii | reverse complement strand
ATTTTTAAAAAATAAATAAATAAGAATGGAAGAGTCCCAATGAGATGGATTGACAGAGTGACTGCAGCAACGGGTATAAGTATACTGGAAGTTGTAAGGATGGCACGGGGTTGGGCAACGTTGGGATCCATTGCACACGGGGTCACTTTGAGCTGGAGTTCCCTCAGTGGTGCCCAACTGTAACAACAGAGTGCCTCCTCTCTGTGGGCACTGGAAACATTAACACTCCTGGAAGACATCACCAGAAAAAAGGAACCCAGATTCATCCATGCTTGAAGCCCCATTGTAACTCTGGACTTTCATTGAATACATTTTTATTTTCTATTTCATTATGAATTATTCTATTACTTCCTGTATAAAATATCCTAATTTGTACATTTGTCTCATCTATCTTTCACACAGAATTAAAATTGTCAATGTTCTGACTTTAGTTTCATCATTGGTTAAATGAGATATTTAAAAATATACTATCCCCCAGCCCCTCTAAATAGCTAGCTATTCAATAATTCACCAAGGGGCTCAAATGGAATCAGAGCATCATTTGTTCTCAGTTTGAACACTATACTCCTCAGAGGTTCTCAAAGCAGCAAGAAACACAACTAAGATCACAGAAAGATCACGGGCCAGGGCAGAGTATGACTGCTCAAGGAAATGTCTCAAAATCTGTAGAACTATAACAATTTTCTCTATGCTTCCAGCTGAAAGCTCTGGTGGCCTTGTGGCAAGAAGCTGCACTACAATCACAAAGGCACACAGTTTGAATCCTCCAGCTGCTACGTGGGAGGAGGATGGGCAGTCTCCTCCCAATGGGATTAATTGCCTCTGAAAACCCACCAGAGGGTCTGCTATGGATCAATTCTAACTCTCTCACAACAACATGCTTTCTGCAACTCATGGAAAGAAAGGCTGTCCAATCATGATAATCCCCCCCCCCCCACCTTTTAGTAGGTGTGAAAAGATTCAGCTGTACTAATATTATCATAAACAGTGGAATGTTTTGACATGCTACAGACTAGGTATCAGGGTTCCGAGGCTTTAATGATTCGGTGGGACAATTCTTACCTTCTTTATGGGAGTTCTGGGTTTGGATCCAGGCCAGTGAGACTCATAAACAACCAGTTTGTCAGTGGAGGCTTGAAACTCACTATGATGGTAAACAGCTTCCAGTGGAGTTTTGAAATGAAGAGAATAGGAAGAAAGGCCTGGTGACCTACTTCTGAAAATCAGACAATGGAAATCCTAGAAATCACAGTGGTCTAGTCTGCAGCTGATCATGGGATGGCGCAGCACCAAGCAGTGTTTTGTACTATTGTGCATGGAGTTGCCAAGAGTTAGAACTGATGCAAGAGCAGATAACAACTAGAGGTACCAGGGTGAGATGTTATTAAGTTATAGATAATGAGACAAGGTCTGGGTGGACATTGAGTCTAATGATGAGTGTCTGTTTGCAGAGAAGACATAGACAGAGAGATGGCCTTGTGAAGATGGAGGCAGACTTGGAGTTACATACATCTAGGTCAGGCATTGCTGGCTGGCACCAGAGGTGAGAAGAGAGGTACGGAACCAGATGTGTCCTCAGAACCTCCACCTTGACATCAGAATTCTGGCCTCCATAAGGTATAATCATTTTCTCTTGCTTGAAACCACCAAGGGTGGTGATTTATAAAGACAGCCTTAGTTAACTAATGTACAGTCCCTCCTTCAATTTACCCCTGCATCATCTCAGATCTGTACCAAGTGATTGTCCACTCTGAATTCATCTAGCAATTAGACACTTGCTTCTGTCCAACATCCTATTTTCATCTGGCTCTGACTTAATAATGCCTTCCATGTGCAGAACTGCCCACTCACATTGAGCCTCTGACAGCTCTCTGAGAATTCCCAGCCTATCTTCTGATGCACAGGGGTGACTGTGACTTGCAGTCAATCTGATGGGGCCAACTGGCTCAAGTTTCCCTCCCTCAGTAGAATGTTAAGCTCTACGAACTAGGGATCGTGTTTGTATCTTTCATCTTGTTTGGCTGTGAAGAACACTAAAAAATAGCAACTTACTTCTACTTAATCTAAGATGGATATTTTTTCACTTTTTCATATGTTGTTGCTGTTATGTGCCGTCGAGTTGCTTGCGACTCATAGCGACCCTATGTACAACAGCCCTAAACTCTGCTCTGTCCTGTGCCAATCGCACCATCTCCAATACGCCCATCCCAATTACCCCAGTCACTGAATCAATCCACCTCATGGAGGGCCTTTCCCTCCTGCGCTGTCCCTCCACCCTCCCAAACATGATGTCCATCTCCAAGGACCGGTCTCTCCTCACAACATGTCCAAAGAATGTTAGACGGAGCCTCAGAATCCTTGCCTCCAAGGAGCTGCCCACTTTAAGCCTTTCCAGGATGAATCTGTTTGTTTTCTTGGCAGTCCATGGTAACCTCAATACTATTCTCCAGCACCATAGCTCAAAGGCATCAATTCTCCTTCTATCCTCCT
The DNA here is from genome assembly GCF_000299155.1 of Elephantulus edwardii. Lineage (NCBI taxonomy): Eukaryota > Metazoa > Chordata > Mammalia > Macroscelidea > Macroscelididae > Elephantulus > Elephantulus edwardii. Next base: position 17,038,547 of record NW_006399804.1, on the reverse strand, counting down.
TAGTGATTGTCCAACTCTCTGATGCATAACAAGTGATTGCAAAAACCATGGCCTGTATCAGACGTACCTTAATCTCCAGAGAGATACCATTGCTCTTCAGTACCCTGCAGAGGTCCCTAATAGCAGACTTTGCCATGGCAATACTTTTTTTGATTTCCTGGCTACTGGTGCCAAGAGTGTTGGCTTTTTCATATAAATTAGTAAAATTTAAATTTGATGAAATAAATGCAAGTTCTCTCTCTCTGGAAACTGCTCATCCTTCTCACGTGGAGCAGCTGGTCGATTCAAACCACATGCCTTTAGAATTGCAATGTAACTTCTAATCTCTAGACCACCAGAGTTCCCATAGCTTTTCTGTTGTTGTTGTGTGCCCTCGAGTCAGAACCAACCCATAGCTCATCCTCCAGGCGGTTTTACGAGGCAGTTAATTACACAGGAGGAGATTGTCCATCCTTCTCCCATGGCCTCGGGATTGCAGCATAGCTTCTTTTCAGCAGTTATTCACTCCTTCAAGGAAGAGGTGTACACACGATGGAAAACAGGTAGGGAAAGGGACAAATAGGTAGGACGAAGAGTTTAAGACTTTACCATTAAAGAGATTGTGCCAAGTGCCCTTGTGGTAAAAACATCCCTCTTGGAAGGAAAATCTCTTCGGAAAATGATCTAAATATGACAGAGAATGATTTCCCTGGAGTCTCATTGACCATGATAGAACAGGAGAAAGTACTAAAGTAGTGGTGAAAATAGAATCCCTTATGATGTTCCTACAGAGATGTCTCTAGCTGCCATGGAGCTGATTCCAGGACATAGCCACCTCATGCTTGCCAAATAAAACTGTTTTTCCAGTGGGTTTGCAATGGCTGATTTGTTTTTAAGGGAGTTGCCAAGCTGTTCTTCCAAGTGCCTCTTGGTGGCCTTGAACTTCTAACCTTTCAGCTAGCTGCTGAGCATCTGAGGTGTTTGCCCCTCCCTGTGTCTCTGCAGATACTGGGAAGTTTAGGAAGTCCAAGAGTGATCTTCTCTGTACCTCAAATACCTTACCACTGCTGGTGAAGCCAACTAAATACCAAATATTTTTCTAGGATCATAATCATCATTATAGCTTTTAGCAGAAAGAGTAAAATAAATCGTCTAGAGTTACAAAGTAGCTACAGATGGAAAAAAGGAGTCAAGTCTAGAATTAGTGCTCTAACCATGAGGTTGATGCTACCTCTCCAAAATTTCAGAAAGTCTACAAGTCCCAAGACTAAAGGAGGCCTGTGGTGTGCTCTGCAGGGTAGACTCCTGGGAGGCAGCAAAAGTTCAGGCATGCTGGACCCGTGTTGCATGTCTAGGTAGATGGAGTCAGGGCCAGACATGCAGGGCGCCCCATGTGACTTCTCTTATGGCACAAATCTAGCAGGCCAGTCACAATCCAGCCAGCCCACTCCAGTCCCTAGGGTGGCTTTGGGTTGCTCAGAGGGGTGGAGGAGGCCAAACGGACTGAATCATGGACCAATTCTGCAGCCTTATGAAAAGAATTGCATCTGAAGATCAGAATAGAAGAATAGACAGTGCAGGGGGCCCTTGCATTTACATGTGGTTCAAGGACTTGATGTTCCCTTCAGTGAAGAGAATCAGTAGATGAGACACTATTAGAATTTAGTCACAACCTGGGGAAAATAGTGAAGCTCATTTGACTGGTATTAGCATTTATTTTCTGCAGTATTGCTTTTCCTATGGAAATTAAGTTCATTGATAGAGATGCTAATGCTACTTTTTTGCATATCTAAAAATGATTAACACCTCTTACACATAGTGTTTTCAACAAAACTTGGTTAAACAAAGGATGAATGTAAAAACATTGAGTAGAAATCAACTTTCCAGAATGTGTATGCACTGTTTTTTATTTCATCCCTTCACACTTGTCTAGTCTGATCCCACCAGTCATTGTCAATCCCATCAAAGGGCCCTTTGTCATGGTTTTTTAAGATCAACATTATTGAGATGTAATGTTTACGGAATAAAATGCATGCATTCTAATTAGATAGCTCATTGTTTTGACAAACATACTGTCATGTAACAACTACCATGAACTCTGGCAATGAAATCTGTAGGGAGTTATCCAGCTAACCCAAAAGTGGCACCTCTAAGGAGAAAGGCAGGCAGTCTCATCCCATGATACTTAAATTCTCAGATACCCAATGGAAGGTCAGCTATGGGTTGGTTCCAACTTGATGGTGGTGAGTTAAGCCACTCTTATAATAATGAGTGATGCAAAGAGTTAACGCACTTGGCTGCTAACATGAAGGCTGTAGGGTCATGCTCACCCATGCTGGAGTTGCTGTTGTTAGATGCTATTAAGTTGAGTATAATTCAGAGTGACACTGTGACAAACAGACCTGAACCCTGCCCTAGCCTGTGCAATCTTCAGCATCTCTGACACATTGAAGGCCCGCTGCTGTAGTCACTGTACCAATCCACTTAGTTGAGGGTCTTCCTCTTCTTCACTGGCCCTTCATCTTTCCAACCAAGCATGATATCCCTTTCCAAGAAATAGCTTTTTCCAAGAATAAGCAACATATCCAAAGTATGTGAGATGAAACTTTGCCTTCAAATAACACCCTGGATGCACTTTCTCTAAGACATATCTGTTTGTCCTTTGGCAGGCCACAGTCTATTCAGTAATCTTTTCCAGCACAGTTCAAAGACATCAATTATCTTGTTGCTGTTGTTGTTGTCATTCTTATTCATTGTACAGCTCTCTGATGCATAGCAGGTGACTGAGAAGACCATGGCCTGAATCAGATACATCTTAGACTTCAAACTGACATCATTGCTCTTAAGTATTTTGACAAGATCCCTGACAGCAGACTTGCCCAATGCAATACATCTCCTGATTGCCTGACTGCTGGTACCAAGAGTGTTGATTGTTGACCCATGGCTGCCTCCAAAGAAAGATCTAGTTATTTATTTTTTAATAACCAGTCATTAAAAACCCTACAGAACACAAATAATGTTGCCATGAGATGGAATCAACTTGACAGCAACAGACTGGTTAACCATCACCACAATCAAAACGGAGGGCGTTTCTACCCCCCTCCCTATATTTGGCAATAGGCACCCTTTTTTTTTTTTGTCTCTCTGTTGCAGTGGATTAGTTTTGCCTTTTCAAGAACTTTCACTTAAGTGGAATCATATGTCATATTTTCAGTTGTTATAAAATAAATAGATGTGCCAGAGAAACCCTATCCTATTAGATCACTAGCGTGGTTCTGCTCAACTGGCTTTTCTTGACTCTGCCCCAATTGGAAGCAGCCCATCGCACAGCCGCCCCATCTCGGTCCTTATCTCTGGCACTCCACCCCTCTGTGGTACTCTCTATTCACTGCCATTGCCTTTTCTCTCACTCTTGGAACAGGATTTCTTTTATTGGCCCTCATCAGCCAATGGGAAAAAGTAAACAAAAAAAAAAAAAACAAAACACTTCTAGCGAAGCAAGCATCTTTAATGGAAAGTTTGCTAGTCTTTGGAGAGAACCAGAAAGGAAACGTGTCTATTTGATTCTTAGTGACAACCCAGATAATGTAAACTCTGCATTTCCTGTACAGCTGGCTCAGGAAATGGCCCCTCTGACACAATGAGGGAAGCTCCAGTTTTTCATTAGTTAACAGTTGGATACCCCCTTGCTCTCCTGGCTGTATCTACTATTTTTCCCTGCCTCGTCAAGAGCTTTGTTTTCTTTCTTCCTCTTGTTTATCTCTAGACAGAGTGAGAGGGAGAGAGGGAGTGAGCACGTGCTAGTCTCATAATGTCTTCTCATGAAATCTGTCTTATTCTTCATCTATGTATTGGAACAGTTTTTATGATGGAGTAGGCAGTAATGGGCTTCTGGAGTCCAGCTATCACTTGACATATTGTTGTTATTCTTTCCAGTAAAAACACTTTCACAAAAGAGCAACTAGTGGTAACTGAATACAGCTGCAGAAAAGAGAAAATCAATATGCAGGACCTGTAAGCCTGAGAACCTTTACCCTCCTCTGGTTCTCTGGAAGAACTCTAATGGCCTAGTGGGTAGAGTTGTGCTGCTAACAACACAAAGGCAGTCAGTTCAAACCCACCAGCTGCTCTGTGAGAGAAAGGTGGACGATCTCCTCCCATGGAATTTACAGCTTCTGAAAACCCACCAGAGGGGCAGCTATGAGACAGTTCTGACTCAGCAGCAGTGAGGTGAGGGATTCTCTGGACCTATCAGTGTGTGCCTTGAGAGTGGCCTGTGCCTCCCACAGGGGATGGGCCAGACAAGTGGTTCTCAAAATAAGGTCTTTGGGCTATGGCATCAGCATCACCTGACGCATTAGTTATCTGTGTCATTGCATGCTTGAATTTTCTTGTACTGCAGTAACACAAATTCCACACGTGTGTGATTTAAAAGAACAGATAGTTATTTGCTCACAATTTTGGAGGATTACAGTCCAAATTCTAGTTCTCAGCTGTTTCCATTTCTTTCCTGGAAGTAGTTCCAGGCATCCTTTTGTCACTTGGCTTATATGCAAGTTTGCACATTATTTTTGTGTTTCTTTTATTCTTTATATATCTCAGAAATGATTAGGTTTAAGGTCTGCCCTATACTCTTAGGGCCCCATTAATGTAATGGAAGAATTTAATCCCACCCTGGTAGCCTGGTGGTATGAAGTTGTACTGCAGTCCTGAAGGCACGCAGTTCGAATCTATCATCTGCTCCATGGGAGAAGGATGGACAATCTCCATCTGAGTGATTTATTACCTCTGAAGACCTGCTGGAGGGTCAGCTATGGGGCGATTCTGATTCAATGGTACTCAACAACAACAACAACAACCCCAAAGTAGTTTCTATTTATAGGATTAGGATTTCAACATATATACTTGGACAACACAATTTCATCCATAACACTGTATGATATTGTTGTTGTGGGTAGGATTGGAACAGACTCATAAATGACCCTCCAGCAGGTTTTTAGAGGCAATAAATTTCATAGGAGGAGATTACCCATTGTTCTTCAGATTGTCAGTTAGATTTGAATCACATGCTTTTGGGATTGCAGCACTAGGACTAGTGGGATCTTACCACTAGGACACTAGAGTAATGTGATGAGTTAACTTAAAATGTAGTGACTTAACACAATAATAAACATATTTTGTATTTCACTGTTTCTGTGGGTCAGGAATTGGTAATCTACCTTTGTGGCTCTGACTCAGAGTCTCTTATGAGGCTGCCATCAAGATGTCTCCAGGGTCATCTGAAGCTTGGCCGAGGCTGGTGAACTTGTTGCCAAGCTGCTCACATACATGACTGACAAAAGGAATGTTGCATACATTATTAAAGATCTTTAGGTGGAGCGATTATGTCCTTCTCTCACCATTTGAGTGTCCAAAAGACACAGAAAGTGGCTTTCCTCAGAGTGCATGAACTAAGAAAGAAAAGGCAGGCATTTTCATGACTTTCCTAACCTTGTCTTGAAAGGCACACATCATGACCTCCTTTACATTTTATTAACTAGACATGAGTGACTACATGCAGCCCACACTGATGGGGATGAAAATAAAACTTCACATTTTAAAGGCAGAAATGTCAAAGAGTTTGTGGACATGGTTTAAGCCATTACACCTGGCTAAGAACTGCAAATTCTTGGGCCCCACTCCAGACCTCCTAAATCAGAACTTCTGGGATTTGGGCACAGTATATTTTAACAAGTTCTGTAGGCAATTCTGATTCAAGCTGAAGATGGAAAACCACAATGTTATATGAAGAAACAATGAGGAAAATTCAACTCATTTTTTAGTGACTAAAGCTTAAAACCAGAGCTATACTCTTGAATCTGCCGTGTAAGGAACTTAAAGAAAGGCCTAGGTCTTGAAGTTAGTCCACACCAAAGGTAGAGTGGACAGATATTATTAGGGTTAAGTGCTGTGAGGTCAGTGATAGATAATGCTCCTGTGTAGTCCCTCCTCATTGGAACCTGTAACTATGCTGCCTTACCTCAGTATGAATAATTATCTTGAAGAGGAGATTATCCTGCATTATCTGGATGGGCCTAGTATAATCAAAAGAGATGTAAGAGGTCTAGAATTAGTTAGAGAGTTTGTGCTGATGGGAGGAGACTTTTACTCTGCCACCAGCTTTGAAGATGAAGAAGGGGGCAATGGGACCAAGAATGCAGCCTACCTCTCAAAGTTGGAAGAAGCATGGGGATCTCCTCCAAAGCCTTCAGTGAGCCCCTACAGCTCTGTCAACACTGACATTTCAACCCACTGTAAGATAATATATTTGTGTTATTTTAACCCATCACACTTGTTGTCATTTGTTAAAGCAATAGAAACAAAACCACCAAACAGTTCTTGCTCGAGCCCATCTTCGGGCATGATAAAAAAGTAAGCAGAATGGTGTGATTTTTAGATATTTTTGTAAGGAAGGCTGATATGTTTTATTTTGGATCCTAAAGTTGTATTTTTTATCTGCAGAAAAGAATTATCCTACAATTACCCTATCCAGTATGTTTGCCACTAGTCATACATGGCTATTTGAACTTATATCCATTTTAATTGGATTACTTAAAACTAAAAAAAAGCTATTCCTTAGTTCATATAGAACAAATTCAAGCCTTGAGTTTCAATACTTAAAGATGCTATGGGCAAAACAATTGAGTGATTTAGGAAGCACAAAAAAAAGAAGGAGCAATATACAGTGTCACTGTACCAAAAAAACTAACTGACTCAGAACCATTTCTTGGTATATGACCAAGAATCAATGGTAATAAAGGGAGGAGTTCATGCTTCTCTGAAGGAATTTGCAAAAAACAAGGTCCTAGGAATGGATGGGATACCCATTGGCATATTTCAACAAGCAAATGCAGCCCTAGATGTGCCTATCAAGTTGTGCCCAGCACTTGGAAAACAGCTACCTGGCCAACTGGCTAGAAGAGAGATCCATAGTTATTTCCATTCTCAAAAAGGTGATCCAATAGAATGTGGAAATTATTGAGCATCACTAATATCACATGCAAACAAAATCTTGCTGAAGATTATTAAAAAAAAAAAAAAAGACTAGAACACTACATTAACAGAGAACAACCAGAAATACAATCTTGGTTTAGAAGAAATTGTGGCAATAGAGACATCGTTGCTGATGTTATATAGATCTTGGCTAAAAACAGAGAGTACAAGAAGGATGCTTATTTGTGTTTTATTGACTATGCAAAAGCTTTCAACTGAGTGGATCACAACAAATTGTGATTAACATTGAGAAGAATGGGAAATCCAGAACATTTGATTGTGCTCATGAAAAACCTATACTTAGACCAGGAAGCAGTTGTACAAATAGAACAAGGGAACCACTGCATGATTCAAAATCAAGAAATGAGTACACATCAGGGATTCAGGGATGTATCCTTTCCTCACACCTTTTTTTTTTACTTGTTTGATTTGGTTGAGTCCCCTCTCCCTCTCCCCCCACCTTATTTTGTACTGTTGAACTGCATGCCTTTAGGATTGCAGTGCAGCTTCTTGCCACTAGGCCACCAGAGGCCCTCCCCCACACCTTTTAAATCTATATGTTGGATAGATCATTTGGGAGGCTAGACTTTTGCAAGAAGAATGTGACATCGTAATTGGATGAAGACTTATCAATAATATTCGTTATGCAGATGACACACCTTGCTCACTGAAACTGAGGAGGACCTGAAGCATTTGCTGCAAAGGTCAATTGCAAACTTCAATAGGGATTGCACTTCAACATCAACAAACAAAAATTCTCACCACCTGGCCAAATGGCAGTATCAAGATAGATGGTGAAAAGATAGAGGTTGTTAACAAGTTCATCTTATTTTTGGTTCACAGTCAACATTCCTGACACAAGAAATCAGGAAATCAAAGACCCGGTGCTTTGGGAAAATTTACTGTCAAGGACCTCTCCAGAGTTTTGAAGATAAATTATAGCAATCTAGAGACTAAGGTGTGCCTGATCCAGGCCATGCTATGCATCAGAGAACTGGACGATAACTAAGGATGACAGAAGAATTATTGATGCCTTCGAGTTGTGGTGTTGGAGAAGAGTATTGAACCTGCCATGGACTGGAAAAAGAGCAAACAAGTCTGTTCAGGAGAGGGTGAAACCAAGTTCCTCCTTAATGAGCAGGCTGTACCTCAGCAACACCTAACAACAGCAACTATAGCAATCTTTACCACGTGCTTAACTACTGTGTTACCAGGATTTTTTTATGACCAAGACTAGGAACAAGGAATCATTAGCACATTATATATGAAATTATCATTTGGAGTTTCTCTATTGGTGAAGGCTTATTTATAACCTTGATTTAAAAATGATTCTAGTGAATATGGTTAATTTGACCAAGTAGTATGCTGGGATGATATTTCCCCCTAGGATAAATCAATGATTTTGTATTTTACTCTCAGAAACACTGCATTTCATCCTATTAAAAGAATACATACTACAAAATACATAATACATAGTAGGATGAAATACAGTATTTCTGAGAATATATATATATTCTCACACATACTTTATAGAACATGCTGTACCTATGTCTCCTGCAGTAAAGTTTTATAGGGCTTCTGGCCCAAAACAATAAAATTTGTATTAGAAGAGAGAACTTTTACTAGTTTCTTCCAACCATACAATTCTCAACCCCCAAAGTGCTTAAGAATAGACTAAAACCCCCATTGTTTCAAAGGCTCGCTAGCTAGTGGTAGGAGACAAGCATTTGATAGTTGAAGTTATTAACCTTCTTATACTATCAAGTGTTAAATATCTGGAATGAGTTGAGGTAACACATCTTGCCTCTGACAATCATTTGGCTTTTATCACATTTTTATTGCAATACACACACACACACACACACACACACACACACACACATCCCCAAGCAGAGTAAAATTCCCTATGAGACAAAAGCATGTCTTACGCATCAACCTATCCTGAGATATTCCTTTTAGAGCAACTCGCTATACATCATATCATCAAAGTTGCACATTACACATAGTGCAAAATTACCTCTTTGAAGGAATAAACACTTCATAAGGATAAGTATTCAATTACTGTGGCAATTATCTTTGCTCTTCTCTGGACAAGAGTCTCTTTTTCTGCTTGTAGAGTTAGCCTGGGTCATGTGGCCTCTTTCAACATCAGTTTTCTCCTTCCTAAAGAACCAAAGAAAAAGGTTTGTGGATTAGAAGAGTTTTGTTTCTTTCTAGCCCTAAAGGCCTGTTATTTCATAGAGAACGAAAATAATTAGAATCAAAGAAATATTAATTTTAATGTAAGAAAGAAAAGCAACCACAAATTAGTAATAACAGAAAAATTCAGCCATATTTAACAGCATTCATTATTTCTATCTAAACTACGAAGACAATCTCACACAGCTCATAGCATTGTCACTTAATTAGAATCAATTAATAATTGACTATTTATGGGTTTCTAAGGTTTATAAATCACATGGAGGAAGACTTAACCATCTTTTTTCCCTTGGAACATGGATTCAAACCACCAGAGAGGCATGGCCTTTTGGTAAACAGTTAAACACTCTATAGATTATGGTACCTGTTGTGCTTGTTGTTATGTGTTGTTGAGTCAACTTTAACATATAACAACCCTATGATCAAAGGATCTGAACCCTGCCTTATCTTATTTATGGCTTCCCCACCATCTCTGACACACCAGAGCTCATTATTACAATCACTGTGTCAATCCATTGTATTGAAGGTCTTCCCCTCTTTTGCTAACCCTTTACCTTCTCATGATGTCCTTCTCTCCCTCGTGATAAACATGCCCAAAGTATGTGAGACAGAGCTTCAAAATCTTTGCCTCAAAAAAAAAAATGAGGATTGCCATTTAAAAATATCATTGAACAAAGTAGAGCTAGAAAATCATAACCAAAACAGTTCCCACTGAGTCAATCTTATGTTCCCATTGAGACAGTCTTATGTGCATCAGTGCAGAACTGTATTCCAGAGAGTAGTAAATGACTGATTTTTCAGGAGTAGATTGCAAGACTTTTCTTCTGACTTGCTTTTGGATAGACTAAAACCTTAAACCAGTTAGCAGTTGAACATATTAACATATTAACAATTCACACCATCCAGTAAACCCCAAAGTAGAATAAAAAGTACTTAAAATATACCTACTTCTTACTTATTGGATGTCTTGTTAGCATTTCATAGTTGTAATATTAAAGACACATTTACTAAATGACTGTTTTGTTTGTTAATGGTATAAATTTGGCAATAACAAATACCTAAGTGTGAGGTGAGAATAACATTGGCTACAGTGGTTAAAGTTGCGTGTCAATGTAACTATGCCACTCCGTAATTTGACAATTATGCAGTAATGTGGTCTAGCACATGATGTAATGTTATGTAATGGTATAGTCATCCTTTATTTTGTGATCTGATGTGATCATCTTCCATTTTCACATACTGCCGAATTTCACACAACTTTATCTTTGTGGCCTTACCATGTCTCAGAATGAGGAGTGGGTGAGCAAGACATTAGAAATTTGAGTGAGAACTATTATGGAAATAATTAATTTGGAGCCACAGGAGTAGCAACACACGGGTCCTAGTAGGAGCCATTAGCCAAGCCCTGTCTGGAGCCACCAGCCAAACCCCAGTGGGAACCACCCAGTGAGCAGCTGTGGGACCCACCCGCCAAGAACAAACAGAACAGCGAGTATTTGACTGAGTTTTCTTAAACTCTGCTGGACCCAGTGCCCCACTGGTTGAGAGCCACTGGACAAGAGTCAGACATCTGGAATTTGAGTGAAGACCCTGCGAGACCCCTCCCAGAGAGCTGGAAACTGAATGAGGTCCCTGTGCATGCCTGCATTGCCCATGTGCCTGCCCAGTGCCCATTCCACCCCACACCTGTGCCTCCATGTCTAGTCAACTAACTTGCCTTTAATCTGAAAAGCCTTGATCTGACTTAGCTGCAATAAGAGGCTGCTCTCACAAGCCCTGAATGGAAGTTCCCATTGGGTGAGAAGTTCAGAGAGAAACACAGCCAGGGTAGCTGCCCCACTCTCTTCTAGAGCAGTGACTTCATGTCAAGAGCCTATCATCACCTCAGGCATGAAAAACTCTAACACAGCAAAGTCATGCAAAAAACAGGCTACCTCACATCCTACACAGATGCAAAGCAAGACGTCATCTCTAAAAGATTTCAATAGATTTCCTAAAGCCAGAAAGCCTGATGGAACTTTCTGTCACAGAATTTAGAAGAACAATGATTGAATATTTTCAATATTCAAACAAAATTGAAGAATTGCAGGACATCACAAGCAAAAATTAGGAGCTTAAAAAAAAAAAAAAAACAACAAAACCCCACCAATCCAAAACAATGCAGATAAAACAAATGAGGTACTAGAGGCTCTGTAAAAACATGAAACCATGATCCAGAATATGAGGTTCAATGTTTCAGATGCTGCCAACATGAACAGAGTAGAAGAGATGGAACACAGAACCAGTGAAATAGAAGATAGAATTGTCACCACTGATGTGCTACAGCAAAAAGCAGAAGCAAAAAGGAAGGAAAAAGAAGAAAATATAAGAATAATGTGGGACACTATCAACAGAAATAACATGTGCATCATCAGAATTCCAGAACAGGAAGAAGCAAGTAAAGGCACCAAAAGAGTTGTGGAAGAATTCCTAGATATAATGAAGAATGAGAGAATATATATTCAAGAAGCTGGGCTAACACCATATAGAATAGATCCCAAAAGAAAAACACCAAGGCAAATTTGCCAGAACCAAAGATAAGGAGAGAATTCTGAAAGCAGCTAGAGAGAAACAAAGAGTAACCTATCAGGGAGAGTAGATAAGCTTAAGTGCCAATTTCTCAGCAGAAACCACGTAAGCAAGAAGATAGTGTAATGACATATATCAAACACTCAAAGAATACAACTGTCAACCAAGAATACTGTACCCAGAAAAATTGTCCATCAAATATGACAGAGAGATCAAGATATTCCCAGAAAAATAGAACCTAAGGGAGTTTGTAAAAACAAGACCAGCATTGGGGGAAACACTGAGAGACATTTTTCTTACAGAAGTGCCACAGAAAGCAGAATGGACCAAAGTAACTAGCAACAACTCCAAAAAGAACTCAACAAAATGATAGCACTAAAACGTTCCCTCTCAACAATCACATTGAATATGAATGGTTTGAATGCACCACAGAAGAGAAAAAGAGTAGCAGATTGGAAAAAAAAATCCATCAATATGCTGTCTACAAGAGACACACCTGACAAATGAAGATAAAGAAAGACTAAAAAGAAAAGGGTGGGGAAAAATATACCAAGCAAATGGCAATCAGAAGAAAGCAAGAGTAGTGATATTAATCTCTGATAAAATAAATTTCAATGCAAAAATCATAACAAAGGACAAGGAAGGTCACTACATAATGCTTAAAGGGTCAATATAATAAGAGGACATGACAATAATAAATATATAAAACAAACATTAACAAAACAGAAAAAGGAAATAGACAACACTACTATAGTAGTTGGAGACTTCAATATACCACTCTCAAGAAAAGATAGAACCACACAAAAGAAACTCAACAAAGATGCTGAAGAATTAAAACACAATAAACCAACTCGACCTCATAGATATTTATAGGGTAATGCACCCAAGAAAAGCACAGTATACCTTTTTCTCCAATGTGCATGGAACATTCTCCATAATAGATCACATTTTAGGTTGCAATGCAAGCATCAATAAATAAAATAAACATAGAATAACACAAAGTGTCTTGTCAGACTACAATGCTGCAAAATTAGAAATTAATAATAACAGGATAAAAGAGGAAAAACCTTATACATTTGGAAGCTGAACAACACCTTGCTTGAACATGAGTGGGTACTAGAAGAAATAAAAAATGAAATTAAAAATTTTCTTGAAACAAATGACAGTGAAAATACCACTTACCAAAACCTCCAGGAGATAGCCAAAGCAATAATCCAGTAATCAGTGGTCAATTTATAGCAATAAGCAAAACATCAAAAGACAGAAAAATATGACCATTGACTCTCTAAACCTGCATCTCCAAAAAACTGGAAAAAAAACAACAAAACAAACCAAACAACCAGCAAGAATACCTGATACCCTCTAAAAAAAATTATAAAAATTAGAGCAGAAATAAATAAAATAGAAAACAGAAAAACAATTGAAACCATCAGCAAAACTAAGAGTTGGTTCTTTGAAAAGGTCAATAAGATTGACAAACAACTAGCAAAACTAACAGAGGAAAGGAAGGAAAAGACACAAATAATGTGATGAAATGGACAATGCCACAACAGAACCATCTAAAGTAAAAAGGCTAACATTGGATTATTATGAAAAATTATACTGAAAGAAATATGAAAATCTAGGGGAAATGGACAAATACTTAGAAACTCACATCCTACCTAACTGACATAAAACCAAAATTGAACACCTGAACAGACCCATTACAAAAGAAGAAATTGAAAAGGTAATAAAACAACTTTCAGCCAAAAAAAAGAAAACCACCAAACAAACAAACAAACAAAAAAACACAAAACAACACCTGGACCAGAAGGTTTTACATGTGAATTTTATCAAACATTCAGAGAAGAACTGTCACCAATTCTACATAAACTATTTCAGAAAATAGAAAAAGATGAAATTCTCCCAGATTCATTCTATGAAGCAAACATATCCTTGATATCAAAGCCAGGTGAAGACACAAGACTATAGGCCAATATCTCTCATGGACATAGATGCAAAAAAGTCCTGAATAAAATCCTGGCCTATTGAATCCAATGATATAGAAAAAAATTAGTTCACCACAATCAAGTGGGATTCATAACAAGTATGCAAGGATGGTTTAACATAAAAACAATCAATGTAATCCATCACATAAACAAAGCAAATAATAAGAACCACATGATCCTATCAATTGATACAGAAAAGGCCTTTGACAAAATCCAACACCCTTTCCTGATTAAAACACTCAACAAAATAGGATTAGAGGGAAATTTCTTCAACAAAGAAAAAGTATATATGCAAACCTGAGAGCCAACATTGTTCTCAATGGAGAGAGATTAAAGGCATTCCCTTTGAAAATAGGTACTAGGCAAGGATGCACACTATCACCTCTCCTACTTAATACTGTATTGGAAGTCTTAGTGATAGCAATACGAAAAAAGAAGGAAATAAGAGGTATCCAAATTGGCAAAGAGGAGGTAAAATTATCTCTCTATACAGATGATATAATAGTATACTTAGAAAACCCTAAAGACTCAGCAAGAAAACTACTGGCCCTAGTTAACCAATTCATCAAAGTGGCAGGATACAAGATCAACATACAAAAATGAATTTAATTTCTCTACAATGACAAAGAGAATACAGAACTGGAGCTAAGAAAAACAATACTCATCACAATAGCTAATCACAAGATTAAATACTTGGGAGTAAAGTTAACCAGAAGCACAAAGAAAATTACAAAACATTACTATAAAAAAACAAAAGAGATCTGGAGAAATGGAAGAATATAACTTGCTCATGGCTAGGAAGACTCAATATTGTGAAAATTATAATACTATCAAAGGCAATTCACACGTTCAATGTAATCCTAATACAAATATCAATTCCATTCTTCAACAAGATCAAAAGGCAATCTCCAATTTCATTTGGAATGGAAAAAGGCCCCGAGTAAGCAAAGCACTCCTTGAAAATAGAAACAAGGTAGGAGGCAACTCATTCCCTGATTTCAAATCCTACTACACTGCCATGGTGGTCAAGACAGCATGGTACTGGTACAATGACAGACACATAGATCAATGGAATACAATTGAGAACCCAGAAATCAGCCCATTTACCTATGGTCAACTCATTTTTGAAAAGGAGATAAAATCAGCTAAGTGGGGACATGACACTCTTTTTAACAAATAGTGTTGGCAAAATTGGAAAACTATCTGCAGAAAACTCAAGCAAGATACACACTTCACTCCATACACAAAAACCAACTCAAAGTGGATCAAGGACCTAGGACTAAAACCAAGGAGTATAAACTTAGAGAAAAGCTTGGAAAAACTATAGAAATCCTAATCCACAACATAAACAAGTCTTCCAAGCATCCTGAAAAACCTACAACCAGGAGAGGATAAAATAGACAAATGGGACCTTGTAAGAATCAAATCCCTATGCACATCCAAAAACTTTTCCAATGGGCTAAAAAGGGAAGCCACAGACCAGGAAAAAATATTTGGTAATGACATGTCAGATAAGGACTTATATCTAGAGTTTTTAAAATACTCTATCACCACAACAAGATAAAGGTAAACAACCCAATTGAAAAATGGGCATAGGATATGAACAGACACTTCAACAAAAAGACACTCAGATGGCCAACAAATAATACATGATGAAATGTCAAAATACCTGAAAAGATAGGCAAGGTCCAATGGTGATTAATTTTATAAAACATAAGGCATGGTAATGATTGTATGAAACACAATGTAAATAAAGAATAATGTAAAACTCAATGTATATGACCTTTGTAAGTAAACCAATGTTGTTGTTGTTGTTAAGTGCCGTCGAGTCGCCTGTAGCGACCCAAGGCTTGTGTCTCTTTCATCCTTTCTCCAGGTTCATAGAGTTTCCAGAGGCAAGCTATTACGGAAGTGGATGCCACTCCTGCTTCCAAGCTTGTTTTAATGGGAGAGCTCCAGCCCACACTGTCTGCATTCGGTAACCAACCATTAACACATTTGACACATTCGTGTCACAGTGTTCAGCCTCACAGCAACCACAAGTTACCGTTGTACGGTAAGTGGAAACACCAGGGCTATACGACCTAGAGGAATGTTTAAACAAAGACAATGAAAAAACGGTCCCGAGGGCTGTGGATTAAAAGTCACCCACCTTTGGCTTGGTAGCATCTCTTTCTGTCCACTAAACCAATATAAAAGAAAGAAGAGGGGAGAAAAAGCAGATAAAGGATAAAGGATTTAAAAAAAAAAAAAGTCAATACCTGAAAAATGTGACAAGTCCTCTGGGATAGAAAACTAGAACATAATTCCTCAGTCTTGACTGGAGAGGGGCGTGGAGAATCTCTGAGGCTATTTTTCCAAAGCACCACAGCAAAAGGCTACATAAAGGAACACATTTTACCACAGGTGGACTAGAGGAAGCTGAGGAAGCTAATGCTAATGGATCCCATCTGAGAGTTTGAGGAGGCCCTTAACATATGACTGCATGCTTATTTATTTAACTGTAATTAATTAAGGCTAATTCTTCTTTCATTCATGCTTCCTTCCTGTTGTGTGGCATTGGAGTAGGCTTCGTTCTGGGAAACAGCTAAAAAGAGAAGAGCTGGGTGTATTGATGTGATTAACTCAACCTCCTAGTCCGTTTCAACTCATTATGACTTTGTGTATTGCAGAGTAAAATTACTCTACAGGGTTTTCTTGCTGGAATTTTTACAGAAGCAGACTCCCAGGCTTTTTCTATGGGACCACTGGGCCGGCTCAAACTGCTGACCTTTATATTAGTAGTTAAGTGTAAATCAATTGTAGCACCCAAGACACCTTAATGGAAGGACGAGTTCTTAGACAATTCTAAGGGAAAAAAAAATTAATCCAAGAATTCAAAGTCTTTCTCATTTCTTAAAAAAGACTCTGGAAAAGAGATTAATAAGCCAAAACAATTGTCAAGAAGAAGGAAAATCAGAAAGGATAGAAAAATGAGAAAGCCTGAATGAGCTTAATGATCCTCAGATGAAACAGTGTGCCTTTGAGTAATCAATCTTGCTTTAATAATTAACAGGACTTTGGAATTAAGCATGTTAAAATCAAGGCCTTTGGAGACCAAGTTGGCCTGGGTTCAAATCTCAGTTGTGCCAAATGTCAGCTATGTAGCACTGGACAGGTTATTTTTATTCCCTCACCCATTAGAGGGAATAAAAATATCTACTTGTCATGGTGGCTGTGAACTTTAAGTGCTATAACATGCATATGCACATAATAGGCACTCTATAAATTATAGCTCTTTTGCTATTTAATCACATTGTAGCATCTTTCTCATGTTGTGGATTCAAGTTGAATATCTGAAAATTACAAAAGAGGGAAAAGATCTCCTTTAGAGATTGTCAAAGCTGAAGGCATAGAGGTATTCATTTAGAAAACTGGGCCTCTACAAAGCTGTCTTTGAAAAGTCACACCTCAAGGTGATAACAAAGTTACTTTTTGGTGGCTTGGCGTGAGAAGTTGTGTTGCCAACACAAAGGTACACAGTTCAAAATCACCAGCTGCTTCTCAGAAGAAATAACCTCTACACGTGTGATTTACTGCCTCGGAAAATCAGCCAGGGGGTCAGTTATGAGTCAATTCCAATCCAATGGTACACAACATCAGGAACAACCCTTACCCGGGCACACAGTTAGGACAGGTAGGCTTCATTATGTTGAAAACAAATCAAGAAATAGTTTACTGTGCAGAGATTATTTGCAAGCACTTCTGGGATGAAGCAAGAAAGACAGCAGTCTTTGTTAGCACTTAAGAGCTGCTCTGACATCTTAGAGGAGTGCTAATATTTAGCTAAGAGGGTGCTAACCAAAAAGTTGGTTTCTAACCAAAAAGTTGCAAGATTGAGGTTTAAACTTTTAAACCAAAAATTTGCAAGTTTTGGGGTTTAAGAAAGGCATGGTGCAGTGTAATGAATTCTTGACATGGTTATTTGAAGTTATGAGTTTTTTAACTCCCACCAAGTCACTGGGTAAGAATGTAAATGTAAGTTGCTGGCAGTCCATCAAGGGAATTAAATAATTTGCTAATAATAATATCTGCCACCATTTTTGGGGTTGCTAAGTGCTCTTGAGTTGACAACAACTCGTAGTGACAACAACTCATATAAACAACAGATTTGAACCTTGTCCTATCTTATGCCATCATTTCCATGTTTAATATATCCAAGTTCGTTGTTTTAATCACTATGTCAATACAAGCCCATTGTTACAGTCATTGTGTCTATACATCTTGTTGGAGGTCTTCCTTTCTTTCTCTGACCCTCCGCCTTTCCCAGTATGATGTCTTTTTCCAAGGTCTGGTCCCTGCTAATAACCTACCCAAAGTACGTGAGATGAAATTTCACCATCCTTGCCTCCAAGGAATATCTTGCTTGCACTTCCTCTAAGAGAGTTTGTTCTTTTGTCAGTCCATGTGATATTCTGTACTCTTCTCCAATACCATGACTCAAAGGCATCAATTCTTCCATCATCCTTATTCATTGTCCAACTTTCAGATGCAAAGGAAACAATTGAAGATATCATGGTGTGATGTTAGCTTAAAAGATGGCTTTTCTAACCATTACCTTAGCCCTCTCTGGTCTCCAGTTATCTTAACTATATACACATGGTCTTTTAAATCATTAACAGCTGTGGTACTAGAATAAGAGAGAGAAAGAGAGAATGTTTTCCAAACTAGGGAGCTAAATTTGAGGGAAACTGAAGCAAGACCCTGGTGAGAGTGAGACCCTGGTGGTGAGATCCTAGTGATGGTAGTGGAGAGACTGTAGCATTGCTGTGGAGAAACTATGGCAAGGTATAACCAGAGGAGGCCTGAGATAAAGGCTACAGTTAAAGGTTTTGCTGTTTTTTACAGATGATGGAAGGAAAAGCTAACTGCTGAACTGAAACCAGAGCCTAGCCTATTTGAGGAATTGTTCTTGGTACTTTTGGGATAAAACCTGGACTTTAATTGAATCTTTGTCTCCTCCACTCTCCAACTTACTTCCCTAATAAACCCCACTCTCGGTACCACAACTGTGAGTAAAGTCTGTGAGTCAACAACTAATGTCAAACCCAGTAATTGGTGGAAAGATGTGCAGGAGCCCAGGAGGTGACATGTCTGATCAAGCAGCTATATGTTTGCCATTATGGATATTATTGACACAGACAGTTGCCCTTTATGAAATACTTAGAAGCCAGACTTGGCCACCACCACATTGCATCTGCTCCTTTCACACATGGCTTGGATTTTTTTTTTCTTTCTTTTGGGATCATTACATGTAATATATGATCAATTGTGTTACCATGTAGCCTAAGACAAGCTGGAAAGAAAAGCAGCTTATGAAAACGCTGTGGAACAACGCAGAGCACTGTCTGATACAGTGCTAGAAGATACTTCCTCTAGATTGGAAGAACACATAGGACCTGAACAAGACGGAACTTGAGCACCCTGGCTGTCTCAGTTATCTCAAACTCACGCATTGTCATCTAGTTGGAATCAACTCATAGCTGCCCTTCACTGTGTTTCTGAATATGTAAATCACTCAGAAGTAGATTGTCCACCTTCCAGTGTCCACTGAACCACTGCGGGATTCAAGCATTCAGTGAAATACTTTGGGTCAGCTGCCCAACCCCTGATGGGTTACACCACCATATCTCTTGTTGTTGTTACGTGCCCTTAAGTTGAGTACAAGTCACAGCAACCCTATGAGCAGCAAATCTGAACCCTGTCCTGTCTTGTGCCAACCTCCATCATCTCTGACATACCTGTGGCCATTGCTGCAGTCACTGTCTAGTCATCTAGTTGAGGGTCTTCCTCTCTTTCACTGACCCTTCACCTTCCCTAGCATGATGTCCCTTTCCAAGGAAAACACCACTGCAAATGACTTTAAAAACAGAAGTTCTTTTTCTCCCAATTGTTGTTGATGTTGTAGGTTTCATCAAGTCATAGATACTCCATATACAATAGAATGAATCCCTGCTGTGATCCTGCTCCTTCCTCATAATCTCTGCTGTACTTATGCCTGTTGTTGCCATCATTGTGTTGTCAATTAATCTCATTGAAGGCCTTGTTCTCTTTTCCTGACCTTCTGCTTTTTCCCACATGATATCTTTTTTTTTCCAAAGACTAGCCTCTCCTAACATCAAGCCCAAAATACGTGAGATGAAATCTCAACATTCTTGGTTCTAAGGAACACCTTGGCCACACTTTCTCTAAGCCAGAGTTATCTCTTCTTTTGTCAGAGTCCCATGAAAATAAGCTGTGTATAATGCTAGTAAGAGGATCCATCAGGTTTGTTATCCCTCTAGGCTTAAAAAAGGAGCCATCCCAGAGCCGGAAATTGGAGAATAAGAAAGAAGAACCAGGATGCAGAGCATCCTTTGGACTTGAGGTCTCTGTGAGTCAGGTCCATCTCTGTGAGATAGCAGAGTCAGAGAGCTGTAAATGGAGAGATGATGGGAAAGAAACCTAGAGATGACGTAAGACAGATGATGGTGAGCAGGACAACAGAGGCTTCAGAAGACAGAGCTACAAGCTGTCAGCCTCCAGAGTAAGAATGCAAAATGCTTGCTGGTGGAGTAGGTACTTTGGACATTTAGTCTGATGACGCATGACTAAGTCCCAGCACATTCAGGCCTAAGTCTACAGATAGAGTGGGCTTGCCTCGAGACACATAATTGGTGGAGATAAAAAAGCTTTGTAACAATTGTATAAGAAAAGAAGAGGTTAAACTGTGAAACTGAGTCTCAGAGAGAGGCCTGCCGGTGTGCTGGAATGTCTGAAAAGAGGCTCTAAGAGCTGTCCTAACCAAAGAACTGTATCTTGAGTGTTCTTGGACCTGAATTGTAACTTGTTACTTCCCTACTAACCCTTGTAATTGTGAATACTGCCAATGAACTCTGTGTGGTCTTTGCAAAGAGTTCTCAAAGCCAGTAGAAAAGTAGGTGCTATGAATGGTGTTAGAACTGATAGAAGAAGGATTTGAATATGTAAAGCCTAGGGGTCTGACCTAAAATTGACTTGACACTGACTTTGCTTCTGATAGGAATTATTCTCCTGTGTGAAGTTAGTGGAGGCGTGGCACTCCAGCTCTCACACCTGTACTGTTTTTATACCTATATTGTTTTTCTTTTAAAGAAATCAGCCATTGAATCAATATAGTTGTGTTGTACTGTGGGGTATAATATTACTCTCCTACATCTCCATGTTTATCATCAGTTATATAATTGATAAACTCTGTGAACATATTGCCTCTTATAACTTTACAACTGTTCTATGAAGTAATTGCCATATGGCTTCATTTCTAAGACTGAAAAAAAAATACTATGCCTCAGAGAAGTATAGTAGTCTCCTGTGGAAGATAATTTAGAGGAACCTCAAAAAGATAACACTGCATTGTTCAAAATCAGAAAAGGAGTGCGTCAGAGATGCATCCTGTCTCCACAGCTTTCCAGTGTATATGTGGAACAGATAATTCAGGAAGCTGGACTTTGTAATGAGGATTGTGTCTTCAGGATTGGAGGAAGACTCATCAACAACTTGTATTATGCCAATGACACAACCTTGCTTGCTGAAATTGAGGAAGACCTGAAGTGTTTGCTATAGAATATCAAGGACTGTGGTCTTCAATGTAGTTTGAAGCTCAACATCAACAAAGATTCTCATCACTGGGCCAATTGGCAGCACTATGATAGATGGGGAAAAGATCGAGATTGTTCACTGTTTCAGCTTGCTTGGTTCCACAATCAACACTCTTGGCAATAGCAATTAGAAAAGCAAAAGATGAATTGCATCAGGTAAATCTGCTGTCTTCTCCACAGTACTGAAGAACAAAAGTGTCAGTCTGGAGACTAAGATGTACCTGATCCAGGCTATGGTCTTTCAAATTACTTGCTATGTGCTAGACAATGAACAAGGATGAGTTATGGTGCTAGAGAAGAGCATTGACAAAGATTTTGAAGCTCTATCTCACATACTTTGGGCATGTTGTCAGGATGGAGCAGTCTTTGGAGAAGGACAACATACCTGGAAGTGTGGAGGGACAGACCAGGAGAGGAAGACCCTGAATGATAAGGATTGTCACAGTAACTGGGCTGATGGGGGTGGGTATGTTGAAAACAGTGAGCCTGGCTCAGGATAGAGCAAGGGTTGAATCTTAGGCGACTTGATACACATAATAGTAACAATGAGTTAAACACAGAACTAACACAGGACTCTGAAAGGAAGGACTCACTATGTTCATTTAAGTGTTTTTCACCACAAGATTGAATCATTGTAACTGTTATAAAAAAGTAAACAAACTATAAAGAGAAATGAAGTTAAGACATGCTAAAATATTATGCTGAGTGAAATAAGTCAGTTATAGAAGGACACGTTTCATTATTTTACTTATGTGAAATATCTATTGGCAGCATCAGGAAGGATGGTGAAGAGATTGAGATTGTTCACAGCTTTAGTTTGCTTGGCTCCACAGTCAACACTCTTGGCACCAGCAGCCAGGAAATTAAAAGACCTCTTGCAATGGGAAAGTTGGCTGTTAGGGACCTCTCCAAAGTACTGAAGAGCAATGGTGTCACTCTGAAGACTAAGGTGTGTCTGATACAGGTCATGGTATTTGCAATAACTTTTTATATGCCAGAGAGTTGGACATGGCTAGGGAGGATAGAAGGAGAATAGATGCCTTTGAGCTGTGGTGCTGGAGAAGAGTATTGAATGTACCATGGACTGCTATGAAAAAAACCCAGATTCATCCTGGAGAGGGTTAAACCAGGCTGCTCCTTGGAGGCAAGGATTCTGAGGCTTTGTCTGACTTACTTTGGACATATTGTAAGGAGGGACCGGTCCTTGGAGAGGGACATCATGCTCGGGCGAGCTTGGAAGAGTGGAGGGACAGCGCAGGAGGGGAAGACCCTCTATGAGTTGGATTGATTCAGTGATTGGGGTAATCAGGATGGGAGTGTCAGAGGCAATGCGATTGGCACAGGACAGAGCAGGGTTTAGGGCTGTTGTACATAGGGTCTCTTTGAGTCGCAAGCGACTCGACGGCACATAACAACAACAACAAAATATCTAGAAGAGGCAAATTCAAGAAATTAATTAGTGGTTATTAAGACTAGGGAGTTTATGTGGCCTGTTGGGTAAGAAATTGCACTGCCAACCCAAATGCAGGTAGTTCAAGTCTCCCCACTGCTCCAAGGGAAAAAGATGGGACATCTCTCCCATGTGATTCATGGCCTCTAAAAAATCTCCTGGGGGGTCAGATATGAGTTAGTTCTGACTCAATAACAACTCACCTTGCATTGCATTGCAGGTACTGGTAAAGAAGAGAAAAGAGTTCTTGCTTAAGGAATCTAGAGTTTCTCTTTGATGTATTCGTTACAAATCATTATGAAAAGAATTAATGCCACTGAATTGAACACTTAGATATAGCCACAACAGAAGGTTAGATGTTGTGTATAATTTACCATAAAGAGCTCTGGTAGTTCAGTAGGTAAAACATTTGCCTGCTAATCTAAACATTAGTGGTTCAAACTCATCAGCCACTCTGTAGGATCAAGACGGAGTAGTCTACTTTTGTCAAGATTACAGCCTTTGTAACTTCAGGGGGACACTTCCAGCCTCTCCTATAAAGCTCTCATTTGTTGAAATTGATGCAATGGCTGTAAGGGATTACCATAATGAAACAGAAAACCTCTTTCGCTCAGATGTCCTCAACCTTGGCTGCACATTAGAGTCACCTGGGCATCTTTCAAACTCTACAATAACCACACCTGCCCCACCAGTGAGACTTGCTGGTGTCATAGGCTGGTTGGCTGCTAACCAAAAGATCAGCAGTTCTAACCAGTTTTTAAGGAAGAATCCCAGGCTGTACTGAAGTTGTTGGCAAAAATAAAGCCCCAGGAACTGATGGGATACCAATTGAGATGTTTCAACAAACAGATACAGCCCTGGATGTACTCACTTATCTGTGGCAATATGTGGAAGAAACCAACCTACCAGAAGAGAGTATCAATTATTTTTAAAAATATCCAACAGAATGTAGAAATTATTGAACAATATAATTAATATCACCCACAAGTAAAATCTTGCTGAAGAATTATTTAAAAAGGCTGGAGCATTATATCGACAGGGTACTGCCAACAGTTCAAGCTGGATTTGGAAGAGGGCAAGGAATGGAGGCTATCATTGCTGATGTCAGAAGAATCTTGGCTGAAAACAGACAATACAAAAAAGATTTTGGTTAGATGACTTACCTAAATAATCTTTTCCAATGCAAATTTTCTCATCCTCTCAGAGGAAAAAAAAAAAGGCCTCATTCCTAACCAAGATCTCTCTAGAAGGCAAGTTATAAAGTAGAGTAGTACAAGGATTGCTTTAGTGCAGATAAAAACTCACCATTCCCTACTTAATAGGAATACGAGCAGTCTCCTCTGGTTAAGATGGAAGGTCACTATAAGTGAGAATTAGCTGGTGAATTTTGTCTTGTTTTCTTAATACATTCTCCAGTGCTTTGAAAATGACACATTCTCTCATTCAGAATTTAAATATGTAGGAATTTATCCTGACAGGAAATAAGAGTAATCTGCAAAGACATTCATGTGGAAGGTCATTAAAGCATTATTTATTTATAACAGCATAATTTGGAGGCAGCGCTCATCTCCCACACTCTGCAATTGGTTGAGAAATACACAGTGTATACCCAGGAGAGAATGCATCTATTAAACTTATATTTAGATTCCTGCTAACCAGCACAGGAAATGTTAAAGTAGAAGAGTATGGACATTTTTGTGTGTTTGGTTTTTTTTACTAAAAGATTCATGCACTGTATTTTTTTATATGCCTAGGGAGAAATATTCATATATGTCTTCAAAAACGAAGTTACAGCCAGAGTGCTCCTTGGAGGTGAAGGTGGCAAAACTTTGTCTCTCATACTTTGAACATGTTGCTAGAAGAGGTTTTTCTTTAGAAAGGGACATCATGCTTGGAAAGAGGAAGGGTCAGTAAAAGAGAATAAGACACCCAACGAGATGGACTGGCACAGTGACTGCAGCAATGGGCTCAAGGGTGTCAGAGATGATGAGGATGACACAGGATAAGACAGGGCGCAGGCCTGTTGTTCATAGGGTTGCTGTAAGTCAGGCTTGACTTGAGGGCACCTAACAACAACAACAACAACAACAACGAGAAACAGGGTGCTCTGTTGGTCTAATATAAAAAAATAGTAAGGAGCTACAACACTAACCCAAAGACACATGGTAGAATCCACCAGCAGCTCTTTTGGAGAAAGATGGGCAATTTCCTCTTGTGTATTGCCTCTGGAAACCTACTGGAGTGTCAACTCTGAGCCAATTATGACTCCACCACAGGCATATCACAACTGGGAGAGTAATAATTTACTTTCAAACAAATATCTTACTGATAACGAATGACAAAGGAAAAGCTAACAAAAAAAAAAAAAACCACCCCAAAAACTCTGAAACTGTTCTGGACAATGGTGTGAAGTGGTGGCAAAGCAACACAAGGAAACAGACTCATCCAAAAAAGGGAATAGTGGAAGAGCAGACACCAAGGGCCACCATAAATCCTTCAAGAGCTATGCAGCACCATAAAGCTGTGTAAACTGAAAACCAAATTATATATATAGCTATAGATATAGATATATAGAGATATACAATATAGATATAAATATATAATGTAATAAAAATTGGCCATCCACTTCTGAAATATAATAGGCCTTTGAAAACCCTCTGTACTCCAGATATAGAGATATTGATATAGATATAGATACAGATATAGATACAGATATACAATATAGATATAAATATATACTATAATAAAAATTGGTCATCCACTTCTGAAATATAATAGGCCTTTGAAAACCCTATGTACTCCAGAGCTCACTTAGAGTAGACTAACATATATGTCAATGGAGGCTCGGCTCTCATATTTGGAATCCCAAAGTAGGAGGAACAGATATAAACAGAAACGAATGATTGGAACATGGAATGTGAGAAGCACGAATGTAGGAAAACTGGACATTGTTAAGAAAGAAATGAAACACATAAATATTGACATATTAGGTACTGGCAAAATGAGATGGGTTGGCACAGGCCATTTCTAATCAGATAATCACATGATCTACTACAGAGAAGATAAAAAGGTGAGGAAAAACTGGGGTAATTTTCACAGTTAAAAAGGCTGTTTCTAGACCCATTTTGAAATACAATGTTGTGAGTGTCAGGATAATAGCCATACACATATAAGGAAGATCTGTTAATACCACTATCATTCAAATTTATGCACCAACAACCAGAGCCAAAGAGGAGGAAATTGATGATTTCTGCCAACTTTTGCAGTCAGAAATTGATCAAACATGCAACCAAGATGCATTAATAGTAATGGGTGACTAGAATTCAAAAGTTGGGAACCAGAAAGAAGGATCAGTAGTTGGAAAACATGGACTTGGTGAAAGAAATGAGGCTGGGGACAGAATTCTAAAATTCTGCACAATCAATGATATATTCTTTGGAAATACCTTTTATAAGAAACATAAATGCAGGCTATAGACATGAATTCCACCTGATGGTATGCACAGGTATCAGATCAGTTACATCTGTGGGAGAATAGCCATGGAAATTCAGTATCAGTAGTGAAAACCAGGTCAGTTTCTGATTGCTAACAGGCCATCAACTACTCATATGCAAATTAAAGTTAAAGCTAAGAAAGATCAAACCAAAGCCATAGCAATAAAAATTTCACCTTGAGTCTATCCTATCTGAACTAAAAGTCCACCTCAGGCACAAGTTTGAGTCTTTGGACATGAACGATGTTGTGAGTTGTAATACATAACAACGCTATGGGCAGGGTATTGAATGATTCAGGAAGCAGTTGGAAAATCAAAAGGGACAAATTTGCTCGACATTTCTTAAGCTGAAGGAATTAAAGAACAAACTCAAGTTATAATACATAACAACACTATGGGCAGGATATTGAATGAATCAGGAAGCATTAAAAAAAGATAGAAGGAGTATACATTGTTCCAAAAAAAGAATTGGCTGACACAGAAGAATTTCAAGAAACAAGATTAAGAGGCAATGGTGTTGGAGGAGGAAGTGTAGGCTACTCTGAAGGATTTGGCAAAAAAAATAAGGCCCCAGGAATTTAGAGTTTATCAATTGACATATTTCAACAAATAGATGCTGCCCTGGATGAGCTCACCAGGTTGTGCCAAGAAATCTGGAGGACAACAACCTGATCCATTGACTGGAAGAGTCAATAATCCATATTAATTCCCATTCCTCCCCTCCCCCCAAAAAAGATGACCCATGACTGTGGAAATTATCAAATAATATCACCAATGTCACATACAAGCAAAATCCTGCTGAAGATTATTCAAAAATAACTCGAACAGTATGTTGACAGAGCACTACCAGAAATGCAAGCTGGGTTTAGAAGAGGTAGTGGCACTAGAGATATTATAGCTGTTGTCAGAGGGATCTTGGCAGAAAGCAGAGTACTAGAGGAATGTCTATCTGTGTTTCATTGACTATACAAAGGCATTTGACTATGAGGATCACAACAAATTGTGGCTAAACTAGAGGAGAATGAGATCCCAGAACACTTGTTTGTGCTCATGCAAAACTTCAGACCAGCAGGCAGTCATCAGAACAGAGCAAGGAAACACTGCATGGTTCAAAATCAGGAAAGGAGTATGTCCTGTTTCCATGCCTTTTCAAGCTATATGCAGAACAGATCACGTGGAAGGCTGGGGCTTATGAGAAGGAATCATGACATCAGGATTGGAGGAAGACTTATTTACATTATGCAGATGATATAATCTTGCTTGCTGAAACTAAGGATGACCTGAAGTGCTTGCTGTAGGTCAAGGACTATAGTCTTTAATATGGATTGAAGCTCAGCATCAAGAAGACTAAGATTTTCACCACTGGGCAAATTAGTAGCATCATGATAGACAGAGAAAAGATTGAGGTTGTTAACAGGTACAGCTTACTTGATTCCACAATCAACATTCTTGGCACCAGCCATCAGTAAACCAGAAGATGAATTGCACTAGGAAAATCTGCTATCAGGGATCTCTACAGAGTACTGAGAAGCAGTGACATCAGTCTAGAGACTTGGTGTACCTGATGGAAGTCATGGTTTTTACAATTACTTGCTGTGTATCAGAGACCTGGACAATGACTAAGAATGGCAGGAGAAGAATTGATGCTTTTGAGTTGTGGTGCTGGAGAAGAATCTTGAACATATCATGGACCACCAAGAAAACAAGTAAGTCTGTCTTGGAGAGGGTGAAACCAAGTTTCTCCTTGGAGGTTAGGATTTTAAAGTTCCCTCTTACATACTTTGGGCATGTGGCCAGGAGGGACCAGTTTTTGGAGAAGAACATCATGCTTGGAAGGGTGGAAGGACAGCACAGGAGAGGAAGACCCTGGATTAGACAGATTGATATAGTAGTTGGGGCAATGGGGCAGATGTGTTGAAGTCAGTGAGACTGGCTTACGACAGGGCAGGCTGCAGAGCTGTTATACATAGGGTCTCTATGAATCACAGGTAACTTGACAGCACATAACAACAACATATAAGATAAGAATAGGGTCAGACTTTCCTGATCCATTCATAGTCTTGCTATGAATGTCTAATAAACCTCCATTTCTTTCTCTTGCTTTGGCCTGATGGCAGTGTCTTTTTGTATATTTGAGTTGGAATTTTTTAGTTCTTACTTGAAGTGGCCCCTATACCCCCTTGGAAATCATCCCCTTGATGTTATCAGTTTTATCTTTAGATGTTTGTTTCACATATGATTTTTTAGAAAGAAAGAAAAACAAACAAACTAACAAAACCAAATAAAACACCAACCTTCTTGAGTCTCCCACATTTTCTGCTTTGTAGATTTTTCTTGGGCTGTTAGAAACAATGATAAGTGGTCATGAAGAAAATATCAATTTAACATACAATGTAGAAATGAGTGTGTCTCTGTACTGTTTATGTGTAGTAAATATCACTAGTATTTGTTAACTCTTCAGTTGTCTTTAGAAAAGGCATTCCTTCTCCCTTTGGGGTTTTGGGGGTTTTTTTGTTGTTAAACTTCAGCTGTCTTAAAAACCTGTCTCATTATCTCTTATCCTATTTCCTCTCTTTTAGAAAGTATTTCTTTCTCCCTGACAGAGGAACCAATGGACCAGGTCAGCTGGGCTGCTGAAAGGGTATCAGCTCAACTCTCAGAACCACCATAAAGGAAAAGTGCAGGAGACCTTACGAAGCCTGTCCTTCTGTGCCAATACCTATTTGTTGAGTGAATAAAGGAAGAATGCAGTTTTAAAATACTCTTCACACAAGAAAGCATAGAGAAAACAAGGTCTGTAGCTTTAAGAGGACAGAGCATGGGATTTTTAAAAAGTGGCTGAACTATTGCTTTAGGAATTGAAACCATTTAAGTGTTAGCCAGAGAACATGGCCATGAAGTGAAAGGGAAGGAGAGCACTTAGTCTGAGTGAGAAGCAAGAGCTTCAACAGGGAGTACAGATACCGCTAAGGATTCCAGTTCAAGGAATGCTCCAAGTCAGAACAAAGTGTCCTGCCCTCATTTATGGTGGTACTTAAAGAAAGTAACACTTTCATAAAGCTTGGTTACTAGAGGTATAGCCTCAATTTCTTCCCCTCCCCCATTTATTTATTTATTTATTTATTTATTTTTCATTTCCATGAACATCTACAGAGATTTTGGAATTCCATTCATTCATTATTGCACCCTTCTCACCGCCCCGCCCCTTCAAAAGCAAAAGCTAAACTCCCTCATGAAGCATATACGAAGATGCTATGAACATTTACATGATATGAAGTTCAGGTTACAAAGGAGTGCCTGCAGTACCAGCTAAAGGTTCAACTCCTAACGAAAGGTTCAGCAGTTTGAGCTGACTAGAGGCTCTGTAGGAGAAAGGTGAAGCCATAAGCTCCTATATAGAATTCAAGTCTTGGAAACCCTGTGGGGCAGATTTATTAGGCCTATATGGCTTCGGTGAGGGTTTTTTGTTTGTTTGTATTTAAATTTGAGTTTGGCTAGGGGGTAAAAAAAAAAAAGGGAAAAGGGCAGGAAAAGTAACAGAGTGCAGGGAGTGTTCACTGGAGGCTCCTGTCAGGGTGTGGCTGGTGCATGCATCCACCATGCAAGGATTGTCCTGGAGAGGCAGGGCCTCAGGCTGCCTGGGCTGCAGGAGCCACTGTATTGTTTGACAGCTGCTCAGCAGCTGTTTAAGTTGCAGGAGACAAGAAGTTAAGAAGGGGGTGGGGGAAAGGATAGCTTTCCAATTGACTTGTGCAAAGGAATTTCTATTTTAAGGGAAGCAGAGGCTCTGAGTCCACACCTGTAGAGTGTGGGCTGATGAGGGTGGAAAGCCACTGAAAATTTGGAGCTAGGGTCAATTTCCAGAAATACCTTAGTAAAACTGAATGATATCACCTTTGATAAATCAAATATGCTCATAAACTGATAACTATTTAGCTCAAGGAAAGAATCTTCTTCCTAAACTATGACTCACTCCACCAAGGTCTCTTTGACTGATGACAAGGGGCGGGATCACGAGCCACTTCATGTTACAATTAGCCATCACAGACACCCCCTTCAGTGCAGCCTCCTGTGATCTCAACAAGGATGAGTAGCGTGATAGATGCAGAATAAATCAGCCCAGTTTATCATCATCATTGAAAGCAATTTCAAGAGGAAGCAGATGGGAATCACAGGGATGCATAAACAGAGCATTGGTTTTGGTCTCTGCCAATCCTGGGTTCAAATCTTATCCAGGGTAGAGACAGGATTCGGCAAGGCTGGGATTCCTTAGGTGAACAAGTAAAGCTAAGTCATACAAGTAAAGTAGGATTTTAGTTTCTTTAAAATTCTGTTATTTTCCACATTAAGGATTTTTCCCCCGTCAGTTTTACTATTTTAAAATATTGTGTGTCTTGATTACTGAAGAGTTTCCACCTCCCCCCCCCCCTTAAAACACCATGTGCCACTCCAGGACTAATTCTTCTTAGATCATTCATGTACCAGCTTTGTGAGTTCAAGCAAAGGACTTTTTTTCCTTTCTTTCTTTCTTTTTTTTTTCTTCACACCTTCCCCTTCTCTACTCAAAGAATTTATATTTTCATTATCTAGAAAATAGAGGATTTTTTAAAAAAAATTTAACTTAATGGAATTAGATTAAGTAGGTAGGTAAGTAGACAGGTAGGTAGATGTTGTTGTTGTTGTGTAGCTTTGGAGCTAACCCATAGCTGATCCTTCAGCAGGTTTTCAGAGGCAGTTAATCACACAGGAGGAGACTGCCCATCCTTCTCCAGCAGAGCAGCTGGTGGAATCGAACCATGTGCCTCTGGGATTGCAGCACAGCTTCTTGCCACTATACCACCTCTTGTGCTGTCAAGGTAGTTCTGACTCTCCTCTGGGTTTTTAAGACTATAAATCATTAGAGAAGAGACTGCTCATCTGTCCTCCAATAATTTGCGACTACTTTCTAATCCCATAGGATAAATGGATTGCATCTCAGCATAAAAAAGAACAAATATCCTTACCACTAGGTCTATAGACAGTATCATGATAGCTAAATATAGGATTGAAGTTGTTAAGGATTTCATATTGCTTGAATCCACATTTAACACTCTTGGCACCAACAGTTAGGAAGTCAAAAGAGTTTCACTGGGAAAATCTGTTGTCAAGGATCTCTCCAAAGTGCTGAAGAGTAATGATGTCAGGCTAGAGACTAAGGTGCACCTGATTCAGGCTATGATCTTTACAGTTAGTTGGAAGACAGAAGAAGAATTGAGTTGTGGTGCTGAGTATTGAATAAACCATGAACAACCTAGAGAAAGTGAAACCAGTTCGCTCCTTGGAGGCAAGGATTTTGAAGCTCCTTCTTATCTACTTTGGATATATTGCCAGGAGGGACCTCTCCTTGGAGAAGGACAGCATGCTTGGAAGGGTATCTCTCCAATAAGTAATGAAAGGAACCCAGGTGCTACATTTTTTAAGCACTAAGCTGACAATCAAAAGCTCAGTGCTTCAAACTCACCAGCTGCTCTGAGGAAGAAAGATGAAGCATAATATTCCTGTAAAGACATACAGCCTTACAAAGCCTTTGTGAGAAGTCCTACTCTTTCCTACAAGTTTACTATGAATCAGAATCTGTTAGAGGGCAATGGGTGGGAATACCTCATGATGCTTAACTTCTGTATTTGTTGATCATTTTAATATCTTAGTTAATTTAAAGATTGCTCTAGGCAATTGAGCATTGTCTAATTGGTATTTTAATTTTGTTAAGTTGCCCAGGTTTTATATATGTTTGGGAATTAGATCTGTACTGCATACATGGTTCACTGATATTATTCTCCCAATCTTTAGGCAGTCTTTAAATTTTCTACAGTCTTTTGATGAATGAAACTATTAAATATAATGAGGTTTCATTCTTCTATTTTATCTTTTACTGCTCCTGCTTTAGTTGTTATATCTGCTAATCTATTGTTAAAAATAAATTCATAGCTTTATCTCTGTATTTTATAGGAAGTATTTTTTTCTGTTTTAGTTTTCACATTTAGGTCTTTGATGCATTTTGAGTTGGTTTTTGTGTATGATGAGGTATATAGGTAGATGGGGACTGTACCTAAAACACATGCTATGGGATTTTATAAAGTTAAACAAAGTACTGAAGATTCTTAGCACAGTATGGAATGTAGACAGGAGCTCAGTAATTTCTGTCTTTAGTGTCCTTAGCCATCCTGTGACATGGCTTGGTGTGTGGCACCCAGCAGATCTCAAGAACTTGTTGACTTGAAAAGAGAAAGTATGTCAGTGTCCCCAAAAGCATGACCATCCATTCCAATAAGAACCACAGCCTTGAAGAGAGAAAATGACTCATCCAGTCATCTCTGGACATTGGCACTGCTTAATCTATTTCTAAGAGTGATTTAGATTCTAATTTGGGCTGGTTTCCCGGTTATTGAAAAGCATGAACAAACCCACAGTTCCAAGAATGGAAGAAATGCTGTATGTTGTATATCAGCTGAGAATGTGATGTGAGCTAGAAAGCAATAACACTGCTTATATATTGGACACATCACCGTAACTCTGAGATTTGCCAGACATGGGTAGAAAATACAGACCTGACAGTGTGTGTACCTGGCAAGGCTGTTATACATCTTGTGATGCACAGGATAATATTATGCGTGAATTCGAGATGAAAAGACTTGTTAAGGAATTCTTTATACCAAGAAGCCCACATCTGCCCTTCCCAATATTCTGAAAAATGAGTTTAAGCTTTCCATGAACACTTTCCTGTTTAAAAACAACAACAAATTTTAAAAATTACTATTATTTAGTGATTTTTATAAAGGGTTTCTAGTAGTCTAGTGGGTAAGAAGCTACACTGCCAACCTGAAGGCATAAGATAAGGTTCGAATCCACTAGCTGCTCCACTAGAGAAAGACAAGAATAATTCTCCTGTGTGATTTATAATCTCTGAAAACCCACAGGAGGGTCAGCTATGAACCAGTTCTGACTCAATGGCATGTAACAACAACAAAAACATTTAAATGTGTAATAGTAAAATTACAGAAATTCCTCGGTGGCACACATGTTTCATCTTGATGTCTAGCCCCAAAGCTGCTGTTTCATATCCATGGGAAAGACTCCTCAGGAAACACAGCTCAGAACTTCCTTCCAAGATGTCCCAAACTAGTTACCACAAGTCAGAATCAACCTGGCAACAAGTAATAGCAATGAAGTTGACTAAACTCCATGCTTTCCACTAAATCTAAAATAATCTCTCTTAAAATTGACAATTTTTCAGCAAAGGGAGTCATTTAAGACTACTGAAATTTTGAAACAGTTACAGAGCACCACATAGAAATTGTATATTTTATTTCCTAGGGTAAAATCAAGCCTTAAAAAGAATGATACTCAGTCCCACAAGGACAAATACTGTGTAAAACCATTATTGTAGAATTAGTGTAAGGATCCAAGAGGGGTGGGAGATGTTAGAAGCAGAGGGATGAAGATGTGCAGGGGAAGAGGGGGAATTAATCATGGGGTTGTACAATCTGATGGAGGGGGTGAGGGAAATTGAAAGAAATTTTTCTTGAAAACAATGTATTCAAATTTTGTAAATAAAGTAGTAGGACATTTAAAGTAAGAATGATGTCAGTCCCATTCTACAGCAATGGCACTATATAGTGTTTGTCCTTTTGTGACTGAGATATTTCACTCAGCATAATGTCCTCCAGGGTCACCCATTTTGAATAATATTGCATGAGTTCCTTGTTTTTCAATGCAGTGTAGTATTCCATTGTCTGAATATACCACAGCTTCTCTATCCATTTGTTTGTTGATGGGCACTTAGATTGTTTCCAACTCCTTGCTATTGTGAACAAAGCCACCATAAATATGGGTGTGCATATTATCAGGGTTGGAGTAAGAATGAGAAAAACTGGATGAATTATGTATACTGCATTGAAATGGATGAGGGAAAGAACGGGTTTTTTTTTTGTTTGTTTTTTTTTAAAGAACAGTTTTAAAGCAATATATTATAGGACATTATGATTATCATAAGAGTCTGGAATGAAGGTTGCAGAGTGGAGTACTCGGGGTTGGGGTGGAGGGGGTTGAGGGGGTTGTATACCAATGAAGGAGTTTTTCTTTTACTTTTCGAAGAGTGAACTGAGGGCGGGGCGGGGGGCGGGGAGAAAAGCGCAACAGTGAATGAATGGAAATCCAAAATACCTGTAAATGTTCATTGAAATTAATAATAATTTTTAAAAAATGATTTGAAGGATTGTAGAAGTGAGAATTCCTACTACATCTCCATTCAAATTAGAATAAAAGACAGACCTTAGAGAAAAGCAACAGGTTAGCAGTCCAGTGACCTCCCACTTGCAGTTTGTTATTCTGCATATCGTTTTGTTGTATGAATACATAAATATATCTCCTAAAAAAAGAATGATATAGCAGGTCGATATCTGTCATACTCGCTTTTTCAGCTAGGATGAGAGAATGATATTTAGGGAATGTAAAGTGCTCTTATTGCAGAATTTCTGCAAAGTCCTAAAGGAAAGGTTTTGTTACTGTTAACTCCTGTCAAGTTGGCTCCAAGTCAAAATGACCCTGCTCACCCCAGAATGAAGCAATGCCTGGCTGTGTCGTCCTCATGATTTCTACTGTGAGTGGGCCCACGGTTAGCCATGGTGTCAATCCATCTTTCTAATGTTCTTCCTCTTCCCCCCTGAGCCTCTGTTTTTCCAATCACGGTTATCTTTTCCCAGGTTCTGACTCTTCCTTACAAAAATGTCCAAAGTATGTGAGAGACAGTCTCACCATGCTTGTTTCCAAAGAGCATTCTGGCTATGCGTCTTCCAAGGCATATTTCTTTTTCTGGCAGTCCATGGTTTATGCAATGTTCTTCACCAATGTCCCAATTAAAGCATCAATTCTCTTTCATTCGTTTTCTTCATTGTACAGCTTTCACATAGCTATGAGACAATGGAAAGTACCTTAGCATCACAGATTGAATTATGACTCCTCAAGATTGTCTACTTGGCTAGGCCATGATTTGTGGTTAAATATAATTATCTTTTCAAAATTTTTT
>NW_006399804.1:16982889-17002724 GCF_000299155.1 Elephantulus edwardii | reverse complement strand
CAGCATAGTATTCCATTGTGTGAATATACCACAGCTTCAGCTTCTCTATCCATTCGTTTGTTGATGGGCACTTAAGTTGTTTCCAACTCCTTGCTATTGTGAACAAAGCCACAATAAACATGGGTGTGCGTTTATCTGCTTGGATGTCAGTTATTGTCTCTTTGGGGTATATTTCCAGTAGTGGAATTGCTAGATCAAATGGTATCTCTATTTCCAACTTTTTGAGAATGCGCCACACTGCCTTCCATAGTGGTTGCACCATTTTACACTCCCACCAACAGTGAATAAGGGTTCCAGTTTCTCCACAACCTCTCCATCATTTGTTGCCTGCTGTTCTGTTAAATTTTGCTGTTCTTACTGGGGTGAGATGATATCTCACAGTTGTTTTAAAATATAATTATCTTAAATCATGTTTATGTGTTAGGAAGGCAGGGTGAGAGGCAGTTATGCAGTGATATAGTCATTCTCTATGATGTGATTTGTGATGTGATGAGCCAATTAGTTGTGAGAAGGATGGAGGTAGGATTAAACACCATAAATTAAGTCATATGTCTGATCTGATGAATAGAGAGTCTCTCTGGTGTGTGACATGTAGCAATTTTACTCCGCAAGAGATTAAGGGAGAGAGGAAGCAAGCAGAGGGGAGCTCAGAGTATCAGTATCCTCAGTATCAGCAAAAAAGAATACCAGGAGTGGAGTACATTCTTGGGATGAAGGCCCCTGTGCTGGGAAGCTACTTGACAAGTCCAAGACAGATAGAAATCTCCACATAATTTAGGATCTACAAATACTAAAGGAACCCTGATGGAGTAATTGAACATCTTTGACTGTTCAAATCCACCAGTGGTTCTGAAGGACAAAAATGAACATGATCTTTCCATGAGCTTCAAGAATCCACTGGAAGGTCAGCTTTAAGTTAGTTCCACCTCGACGGCAGTGGCTTTGACTTTGACAGATGCTAAAAGAAACAAGGAATTCTTGGTTTTGTCCAGGATCAGCAAAGAGAGAACATCTTTCCTGAAAGTTAGCACCCTGAATTTTGGACTTCTAGCCTTCTAACGATGAAGTTTTCATCCTTATTCATTGTGCAACTTTCAGATGTATAGGAAATGATTGAAAAGCCCATGGCTTGGGTCAGGCATACCTTAGTTTTTAAACCGACAATGTTGTTCTTTATATTTTGGAGAGGTCCTTGACAGCAGATGTGTCCAATGCAACAAGTCTTTTGATTTTTTGACTGCTGCTGCCACCATTGTTGTTGATTGTGGATCCAACAAAAATTAAATTGTTGACAATTTCAACATCGTGATTTTGCTATTGGTGAGGAGTTTTATTTTCTTCATGTTGAGATGTAACTTATATTGAAGACTATAGCCTTTGATCTTCTATAGTAAGTGCTTCATGTCTTTTTCACTTTCGGCAAGCAAGGTTGTTTCACTTGCAAAAGGCAGATTGTTGATGACTCTTTCTGTAAGCCTATGCTATATTCTTCTTCATGTAGTTCAGCTTCTTGAATGATTTGCTCAGCAGATAGATTGAATGGGTATGGAGAAAGCATGAGACCCTGATGCTCCCCTTTCCAGTTTTTAAACCTTGTAGTCTTCTGTTCTATTTGGACAACAGCCTCTTGGTATAGATACAGGTTTAATAGGAGCATAGAGTGATGTGCGATTCCTATTTTTCTCAATGATAACCATATTTTATTATCATCCACACAGTTAAATGTCTGTTCATAATCAATAAAACACAAGTAAACATCTCTCTTGTGTTCTTTGCTTTCAGCCAAGAGTCATTATCGGCAGTAATATCCCTTATCCTATGACCTCTTCATCATCCAGCTTGAATTTCTGGAAGTTCCCTGTTGATGTACTGTTACAGCCTTTTTTTTTTTCCTTTAAAGCCTATATAACATTTTCTTTTTCTTTTCTTTTTAAATTTTTTTTATTTTCCTACTAGTTTATTTACAAAATTCAAATAAAAATTTGAACAAATTCTTTCCATTTCACTCACCCCCCCATCAAATTGTACAACCCCATGATTAATGCCCCTTCCCCTGCACATCCACATCCCTCTGCTTCCAGCCTCTCCACCCTCCCCCCCCCCGATCCTTATACTCATTCTACAATAATGGTTTTATACAATATTTATCCTTATGGGACTGAGTTAGTTCACTCAGTATAATGCTCTCCATTCCCTCCCAAGTTAGGTAATAATGTACAAATTATTGCTCCTCCGTGCTGCATAGTATTCCAGTGTGTGAATGTACCATAATTTCTCAATCCATTCATTTGTGGTTGAACATTTGGACTTTTTCCGTGTTCTTGCAATGGTGATTAATGCTGCTAATCTTCAGAGAGATGTTACTTACAGGTCATATTAATAATATTGCATAATAATTTCCACATTCTGTTGGATCACCTTTTTTGAGAATAGTAGTCAGTTGTTTAGTTAGCTGTATTCCAAATTTCTTGGCATTGATCAGTGAGTACATCCAAGGCTGCATCCATTTATTGAAACACCTCAACTGGTATACCATATCTGGGACCTTATTTTTTGCCAATTACTTCAGTGTAGCTTGAATTTCTTTCTCCATTACGACTGCTTCTCAGAGGCAAGGATGTGGAACATTCACATATTTCACATATTGTGGCCCTATTGTCAGAAAGGACCAGTCTTTGGAAAAGCATATCATGTTTTGAAGGGCTAATGGTCAGAAGAGAGGAATAACTTCAACGAGATAGGTTGACACAGTGACTCTAACAATGGATTTGAGCAAATCAGGAATGATGAGGATGACACAAGATAGGACAAGGTTCAGATCTGTTGTTCTTAGGGTCGATAGGAGTCAACTGAATGGCACCTAACCACGATGACAACACAATCTCCTAAACTTAAGAAAATTCATTTTCTATTTGTTTTAGTTATCAACTTATGGTATTTCTGTTACTGGAGTACTAGATAACAGTTTTGACTAGAGATATTATTTGGAACACCTTTGCCTTTGACATGTCATCTTTGCACTGTAGCACTTTAGAGATGCTCTTTTGTACCAGATTTTCCTATTACAATGACTCATTTGATTACTTGACTAGTACTTCCACACATGCTGATTGTGGGCCCAAGTAAAATGAAATCCTTCAAGACTTTTTCTTTTGTCATGATGTTGTTTATTTTTTTTTCCAGTTGTATTTTTGTTTTATGTTGAAGTGTAGAGTTGCAGAAAAGATAAGGAAGTCCTAAGCCTGAAAAAACTCATCAGTAAACTTGAAATCCTGGTGTCTTCATCTGAAAGGCCATAGATGTCTCTGAGGCCAACCCTTAAATCAGCTTTGAAACTTTTGAATTTCAAGTCTCTTTTCTTTTTGGAATTGGGCAACAGTGATAGAATAATTATTCCTCTTTTACCCCCTAAGATTCCCAAAGAGCCCTGGATAGTGGATTAAGTATTCAGCTATTATACAAAAGTTGGTGGTTTTAACCCACTCAGCAGTTTAAAGGTAGAAAAACCCCTGGCAATACCCCAAGGAAATTAAAACTGAGACATAAATGGAGATTTGTACACCATTGTTCATAACAGAATTATTCACTATCACAAGAACATGGAAATAGCCCAGATGCCCAATCACAATTGAATGGATTGAGAATTTGTGGTACAGTCACACCATGAAATACTATGCAGCACTCAGGAGCAATGATTTTGAAATTACTACCCAGAGGCCTGGCAGGTCAAGGCAGAGCTGGAAACCATTGGGGCACAAGAGGATGGCAGAGCTATAGAAATATAAGAAGGGAAGAGAGGGGCAAGCAGGAGGGGACTTCAGCATCCCCCACCCCACAGGTAAATATGACCCAGAGGCCTGGCAGATCAAATCGGAGCAGGAAATCATTGGGGCCCAAAGGTCTGCAACCTATATACCAGATCTACAGGATACATCACCCTCGCTTGGGAAGCCTTACCCCTAAACTCAAGAGACACTGGTCACAGCATAAGAAATTGTCAGAAGCTGAAGTGTTTGGAATCATGGAAGCCTGTAAAGCTTGAGATATAAGCTATCAGATCAAGGGCTGCACAACAGGAGAAAGGTGTTGAAGGGAGTGGGTGGGAGTAGAAGGAGATGCTGGTGGATGGTGGAGCAGGGAAATAAGTGAGTCAAGACACTTGTGTCAAGGGTGGGACAACACTGAAAATATTGGTTAATTCTTCCACAATTGGAGAAGTATCTTTCATCTGCCTTTTTCCCTAAAATGCTTGTCTGGCAGATACTTTTCTAAATCTGAGCATTCCAGACTAGGATGGGTTGGCCATTCGCTTCTGAAATAGCAAGCATCTGAAAACCCTATATACAATAGAACACAAGTAGACTAACAGATTTGGCAACTGAGGCTAAGCTTTCAAGTATGGAAATAGAAAGAAAGAGGAACAGTTGTAAGCAGTCTCTACTGATTGGGGACGTGGAATGTGAGAACCATAAATGTAGAAAAATTAGATATTGTTAAGGAAAAAAATGGAGCACATAAATATTGACATACTAGGTATTTCTGACATGAGATGGACTGACATGGGGCATTTGGACAATCATATGATCTATTACTTCGGAGATGAAAAGGTGAAAAAAAATGGGCTTACTTTCATACTTAAAAAAGTAATTCTAGATATGTTTTGAAATACAATATTGTGAGTGACAGGATAATATCCATATACATACTAGGAAGTCTAGTGAATACCACTATCATTCAGATATATGCACCAACAACCAGAGCCAAAGAAAAAGGAAATAGAACATTTCTACCAACTTTTACAGTTAGAGATCGATCAAGCATGCAATCAAGATGCATTAAGAGTAATGGGTGACTGGAATGCAAAAGTTGGCAACAGAGAAGAAGGACCAGTAGTTGGATCATGGACTTAGTGACTGAAATAAAGCTGGAGATAGAATGTTTGGATTTTTCACAACCAACAACTTATTCATTGCAAATATATTTTATAAGAAACAGTTTTACACATGGATTTAACCTGATAGTATGCATAAGAACAGACTGATTATATCTGTGGAAAGAACTGCTGGAGAAGCTCAATCTCAACTGTGAAAACTAGGTCAGGTGCTGATTGTGGAACAGACCACTAACTACTCACATGCAAGTTCAAGCTGAAGCTAAGAAAAATGAAATCAAATCCATGGGAACCAAAATATGATCTTGAATCTATCCCACTTGAATTTCAAAACCATCTCAGGAGCAGGTTTGAGGCCTTGAACACCAGTGAGCGAAGACCTAATGAGTTGTGGGAGAATATCAAGAGTATAATCCAGGAAGAGTGCAGTCATTACAAAAACAGAGGATGAAGAAAAGACAAAAATGGATGTGAGAAGAGAATCTGAATATTGCACTAGAGTGCCAAGAAGCCAAAGCAGAGGGAAGAATTCAAGATATTAAAGAGCTGGACAGAAGATTTCAAAAGGCAGCACGGAATGACAAAGTAAAATATTACAATGAAATGTGCAAAGAGCTGGAGTCAGAAAATCAAAAGGGCCAAACTTGCACAGCATTTCTTAAACTCAAGGAACTGAAGAAGAAATTCAAACCTCAAGTTGCTAATACTTAAGGATGCTTTCAGCAGAATATTAAATGATCCAGGAAGTATTAAAAGAACTTGGAAAGAGTATACGGAGTCATTTTACCAAAAGGAATTGGCAGATACAGAAGGATTTAATGAAACAACGTATGAGCAAGAGCCTATGGTGATGAAGGAAGAAGTTCAAGCTGCTTTGAAGGAATTGGCAAAAAAATAAGGCCCCAGTAATTGATGGTATACCAATTGACGTATTCCAACTAACATGCTGCCCTAGATGTGCTCACCAAGTTGTGTCAAGAAATCTGGAGGTCAACAACCACTTATAGAAAGAGATCTATATTTGTTCCCATTCCAAAGGAAAGGAGATCCAAAAGAGCATGCAAATTATCAAACTATATCATTGCTATCAAATGCAAGCAAGATTCTGCCGAAAATTATCCAAAAACGACTGGAACAGCACATCAACGGAGAACTGTCAGAAGTGCAGGCTGGGCTTAGAAGTTGTGGTACTATGGATATTGTAGCTAATGTTAGATGGATCTTGGCTGAGAGCAGGGAATACCAGAGTAATGCCCATCTGTGTTTCATTGATAATGCAAAGGTGTTTGATTATGTGGATCACAACTGTGGCTGACTCTGAGAAGAATGGGAATCCCAGAACATTCGATTGTACATACGCAAAACCTGTATTTAGACCATGAGGCAGTCATCAGAACAGAGCAAGGAAACAATATATGGTTCAAAAATGGGAAGAGTGTATGCCAGGGGTGTGTCCTATCTCCATACATTTTCAACCTAAATGCAGAACATATTATCCAGGAGGCTGGGTTGTATGAGAAGTGTGGCATCAGGATTGGTGGAAGATTCATCAACAATCTGTGTTATGCAGATGACACAACCCTGCTTGCTGAAACTGAGGAGGACCTGAAGCACTTGCTACAGAAGGTCAAGGACTGCAGCCTTCAATATGAGTTGAGGCTCAATATCAAGAAAGCAAAAATTCTTACCACTGGGCCATTTGGCAGCATCAGGATGGATGGTGAAGAGATTGAGATTGTTAACAGTTTTAGTTTGCTAGCTCCACAGTCAACATTCTTGGCACCAGCAGCCAGGAAATTAAAAGACGTATTGCGATCACAAAGTCTGCTGTTAGGGACCTCTCCAAAGTACTGAAGAGCAACAGTGTAACTCTGGAGACTAAGGTGCACCTGATAGAGGCCATGGTCTTTGCAATCATTTGCTATGTGTCAGAGAGCTGGACAATGACAAGGGAGGATAGAAGGAGAATTGATACCTTTGAACTGTGGTGTTAGAGAAGCGTATTGACTATACCATCTCTGCTAAAAAAATGAACAGATTTGTCCTGGAGAGGGTGAAGCCGGGCTGCTTCTTGGAGGCAAGGATTCTGAAGCTTCATCTGACATACCTCAGACATGTTGCAAGGAGAGACCAGCCCTTGGAGAAGGACGTCATACTTAAGAGGGTGGAGGGACAGCACAGGAGAGGAAGACTCTGTGAAGTGGATTGATTCAGTGACTGGGATAATGATGATGGGTGTGTCAGAGATGGTGAGTTTGGCATAGGATAGAGCAGGGTTTAGGGCTGTTGTACTATAGGTCACTATGAGTTGCAGGTGACTCCATGGCACATAACAACAACAACAACTACATAATTTGGGAGAGACTTGAGAGAATTATGCTAAGTAAACTAACTCAGTCTCATAAGGACAAATAATGCATAAGACCATTGTTGTAAAAAAATAGAAGGATAATTAGTAAAACATGTATGGGGATCCAAGAGGGGTAATGGGTGGGAGGAGAGGGGTGAGGATGGGTAGGGTTGCACAATTCGGTGGGTGGAAAGAGGGGGTAAAGGGAATGGAAACAATCTGGTGGGAACCTGAAAAGACAAGGTAATTATGAACATAATCCAATGGTGATTAATTTTATAAAACATAATGAGCAAGAAGGATTGTATGAAACACAAGGTGAATGAACAATAGTGTGAAACACAGTGTATAAGAACTTTGTAAATAAACCAATATAAAAGAAAAAAAAATTTAAAAAAATAATGAAGAAAAGTACAATCAAGAAAAACCCATGGGGTAGTGCTATCCTGACACATGAAGCATTCTGAATCAGGAAGGACTCAGTGGCAGATGGAGCCTAACAATAACAACAAAAATGTCCAACATCCAACACCAGAACCTGACTATATGTTACTTTAAATGGCAAACCTTTCCCTGCAGCAGCTAGAGGAAGAGGTGGCAATGAAAGGCAATTCAGAGAGATGGCACCTTTGCTGTCTTTGGTGAAGAGAAAGAGTCCACCAGACAACCGTGTACCTTTGGGCTGACAGTGCAACTCCTTCCCTCTAAGCCGCCAGAGCTCCTGAGGGCCACCTCCAGAGGCTGCCAGAGGTAAAAAGGATTTTTCCCTTAGAAATCCTGAGAAGGAGCATAATCTTTCAGTACAGTGAGATTCATCTCAGATTCTGACCTTACAGAGCCTCCTGTAAGAGGACAAATTAATGTTTTAAGCCACTCAGTTTGCACGCATTTCTTACGGCAAGAATAGAAAACAAACACATAGCTGCAATTACATACATTTTCATGAAATTATTTTTATTGCATATAGTTTTGTTAAGTATTTAAAAGCAAGCTCTAGCATAGTTATCTGTACATTTTCTTTTCTTTTTTTAAATTTTTTTTACATTTTCTTTTCTTATTTTCAATGTTGGTCTCCTTGCCTAGTGCTCTTCTCATCCATTTCAGGACGGTATGATGGGAGGTGTCGAGGAGGAATTGGAAATTCTCCCCCAGGAAGCTCCTTCTTCCAGACCTGAGAGGTGAGTTATTCTCCTTCACAGTGAGAGTTATTCTCTTTCACATTGAGATTGGAAGCAGTAACCATGGGAACAGGGCCGTGGGAAGCACGATGTAAACCTTTGAAATAATTCTTCATGAAGTGCAAACATTGAGTTAGCATGAGGACCACAGTTACTGAGTGCCTGGTTCTCACTTTGGCAATCAGGATTTGGAGGGAAAACACTCCCATTTTAATGGCCTCCAGATGTTTTCCCGGTCCCAACTGAGGATTCTTCCATCATTTATGATTA
This sequence comes from Elephantulus edwardii, assembly GCF_000299155.1. Taxonomy (NCBI): domain Eukaryota; kingdom Metazoa; phylum Chordata; class Mammalia; order Macroscelidea; family Macroscelididae; genus Elephantulus; species Elephantulus edwardii. Next base: position 16,994,035 of record NW_006399804.1, on the reverse strand, counting down.
CTATTTGCGCCAGCAATAGAATTTTTTTGGAGTATTCTCAAATTGGTGGTTATGACCATTGGTCATCTGACAAAACTCCAAATAAAAGATTAATCTTGGAAACCCTCATGTTCTCCTTGGCACATCTTTTAATTAACAATTTTTTAGAGGTACAGCTTTCAGAATTTTCTATTTGTGTAACAGTATACAAGATGGTGACAACTAGTCATTAAATTCATGTACAAAACGCCATGGTCTATTTTAACAAATAGCTGACATCACAGCTAATGTTGGAAGCATGAAACAAGGATGCTCTGCTCCTAAAACAGATGGCCAGCATGTCGGGTTATGACAGACAAATAGGTTTATTGCCAAATATAAGGGACTTCTTCATCAAAGAACTTTGATCAAATGCTTCATGCACATCAATCAGGGGACAGTGGAAAATCTTAGCTACTTCTGAGAAATACTCTCTGGAAAATTCAGAAGAATAAAACTCTTGTTTCCTAGAAGAATAATTGTATGAACACTGATTTGATGGCACCTAACATTTTCTTAAACAATGACTTGGTGGGATCTAGGGAGTTGTGATGGTGAAGTGTATAGGGAGTTGCACTGCCAGGCCAAAGTGCACACTTCTCTTGGGTTCAAATCCAGGGAAAGAGATGGTCAGTCTCAGAAATCCAATTAAGAGTCAGCTATAAGTTGGTTCAGACTCAACAACAATGACTTGAATTTTTCAGGCAAAGATCTAAGTGGATCTTGTGGCAATCAAGAAATCAAAAGACAGGTAAACTGGGAAAATCTGCTATCAGGGACCTCACTAGAGTACTACAGAGCAGTGATGTCGCTTAACAACTAAGGTGCACCTGATCCAAGCCATCATCTTCTCAATTGCTTGTTATGCATCTTAAAGTTGAACAATGACAATGACTAAGGCTGACAGAAGAAGAATCAATGCCTTTGAAGTGTGGTGTTGGACAGAGTACAGAATATTCAAGGGGCTGCCAACGTAACAGAAAGGTCTGTCTTGGAGAAAGTGAGCCAGAGTGCTCTTTAGAAGCAAGGAGGGTGATGCTTCATCTCACCTACTTTGGACATGATGTTAGGAGCATCCAGAGATTGGAGAACTACATCATGCTTGGAAAGGCAGAAATCAGCATTAGAGAGGATGTCCTTTGACAAATGGAGTGACAATAACTGTAACAATGGGTTCAAGTCTGTCAGAGATAGTGAAGATGGCACAGGATAGGGCAGGTTTCCTATCCATTGTTCATAGAGTTGTTATGAGTTGTAATTGACTCAACGACCCTTAATAACAACAACAACAACAATAATGGTGGTTTGAACCCACTGTCTGCTCCATGGGAGCAGGTGTAGCATCCACTTCCTAAACAACATGCCTCTGAAAACGCTATAAACTTTGAGAAATGATAATTATTGAAAGGCTTCAAGTCTTTTGTTCATGGAGTCGCTATGAGTCATGCTCGACTAAATAACAACAACAGCATCACTCCATGGAGGAAAGCTTAGACAGTCCACTTTAGTAAAGATTTGCAGCCTTGGAAACTCCATCACCTGTTCTACTGTATCCTAAAACAAGGTCTCTATGAGTCAGGTGGCACTAAGTTTGATTTGGTTTGGGAAGGATCTAAGAAAACCTGGTCGTATGGTAATCCCAAAGGAATGTGGTTCAAAAACATCAGCTGCTCTGCCAAAGAAGGACGGGCATTCTCCTCCCATGTGATTAACTGCCTCTGAAAACCTGCTGGAGGTTCAGCTATGGGTCAGTTCCAACTTGACAGTACACAACAACATGGCTTGAGTCAGGTGTACCTTAGTCTTTAAACTAATATCCTTGCTCTATGGCATTTTGGAGTGGTCCCTAAATGCAAACTTTCCCAACACAACACATCTTTTTATTTCGTCACTTCCAGCATGAAATTTGTTGATTATGGATCCAAGTAAGGAGAAATCACTGAACATTTCTATCTTATCTCCATCTATCGTAATGTAGTCTATTGACCCAGTAGTGTGAATTTTTTGTTTTCTTGAGGTTGAGACATAATCCATACTGAAGGTGATAGTCCTTAATCTTCCTCAGCAAGCATTTAAAATTGTCTTCATTTTCAGCAAGTAAGGCTGTGCCATCTACATTATACAGGTTGGTTGATGAGACTTCTTCCAATCCTGATGTCACATTCTTCCATAAAGTCTGTTGTTGTTGTTGTTAAGTGCTGTCAAGTTGCAGACAACTCATAGCAACCCTATGAAGGAGAGTCCTCAACACTTGGGTGTCTCTCATCCTCTCTCCAGGTTCATAGGGTTTCCGGAGGCAAGCTATTATAGAAGTGGATGCCACTCCTCCTTCCAAGCTTGTTTTAATCAGGAAGCTCCACCCCACTCTCTGTCCACATTGGGTAACCAGCCATTAACGCACTTGACACATCAGTGTCACAGTGTTCAGCCTCACAGCAACCACAAGTTACTGCTGTACAGCAACTTGTACACCAGGCCTATGTGACCTAGAGGAATGTCTGAACAAAAACAATGAAAGACAGGCCCGAGGGCTGCAGATTAAAAGTCACCCACCTTTGGCTTGGTAGCATCACCTTTTGTCCACTGGGCCAGCTGATCTCTCTCTCCATGTTGATGTTGTTGTTAAGTGCCGTGGAGTCGCAGGCGACTCATAGCGACCCTATGAAGGAGAGTCCTCAACACTTGGGTGTCTCTCATCCTCTCTCCAAGTTCATAGGGTTTCCGGAGGCAAGCTATTACGGAAGTGGATGCCACTCCTCCTTCCAAGCTTGTTTTAATTGGGGAGCTCCACCCCACTCTCTGTCCACAATGTCCATAATGTCTAGCATCTCAAATTATTTGTTTTGCGTACAATCTGAATAGGTGTGGGTTAAAGATACAGCTCTGACACACACCTTTCTTGATTCTCAACCCTTTGGAACTCTGTTCCCTTTGGCTCAGTTTGGACAGCTGTCTCTTGGTCTAGGTATAAGCTTCACGTAAGCACAATGAAGTATCTTGGGATTCTCCGTTTTAACAATATTTGCCACACAGTTGAATGCTTTGCATTGGGGCCAACCTGCATACCATCTTCATCAGGTGTAGCTGCAGTACTTGAAAACTAGTTTCTTGCTTGCTTTTGTGGCTTTAGATGAAGGGTACAACATTTATCTCCATATTTGGGGGAGTGACGTGAGTGGTGCTACTTATTTCATAGTTTGTGTATGTTTTTGTGTGCTAATTTATTATTTGCTCTTATGAGTGCAGTACTTGTCGGCCAGTTTGCTGTAACTTGCTGGCTACTGCTATGCTATAAACTGTTCCACTGATATTTCAATACAAGCAGGTCACCCGTGGTGGATAGGTTTCAATCGAGCTTTCAGAATAAGACAAAGAAGGATTGGCCATCTTCTTCTGAAATAACTGAGCCTTTTGAAATCCCATGACCTCTAGAGGATCTGATGTAGGCTGTGGTTTTCATTATCTCACTACTTCACACACTGCATTGACTTGGTTCCAACTCATAAGAGACCTCTCCCCTGGGTTTCTAAGGCTATACATCACAATGGTAGGAGATCACCCATCTTTTTGCTGAAGACCTTCTGGTGGATTTGAACTGCTGGAAAAACACAGCTTTGGATTAGCAGGGCAATTCACTCCAGACTATGCTGCCAGAGCTCTCTCTCTCTCTTTTTTTTTTTTTAAAGCTAAAGAAACTTTATTAAGGGGATCCCATGGTGGAATTCCTTGGTCTGCAAGGAGGGAGACAGGCAGAGAGACAGACCTCAAGGTTGATTAGGGCAGGGGTTTTTTCAGAGCTCTCTCTTAATTAAGTAGCTTAGTCTAAATGTAAGTTAATTGCTTTCTTTTTTTCCCCCAATCTAAAACATGAAAAGTATTCAGTTAGCATTTCTAGATGTCTTTCCTGAGAATTATTATCTATGTGTTATCTTGAATTCATAAGGGTAGGATAAATAGCATTTGATGGTTGCTATCTGCTTGCTATCTACGATGTGACCAAGACAAAGGTGGGTGACTTTTAGTTCGTGGCCCTCGGGTCAGTCTTTCATTGTTTTTGTTCAGACATTCCTCGAGGTCAGGTCGTATAGCCCTGGTGTACAAGTTGCCTTCCTGCGGTCACTTGTGGTTGCTGTGAGGCTGAACACTGTGACATGGATGTGTCAAATGCGTTAATGGTTGGCTACCCAATGCGGAATGAGAGTGGGGTGGAGCTCCCCAAATGAACAAGTGTGGAAGGAGGAGTGGTGTCCACTTCCATAATAGCTTGCCTCCGGAAACTCTATGAACTTGGAGAGAGGATGAAAGGCACCCAAGCATCAAGGACTCTCCTTCATAGGGTCGCTATGAGTAGCCTGCGACTCCTTAACAACAACATCTACTGATTATGTCACCTTGGCATGCCAAAAAAACAAACCAAACCAAAAGGAAACAAAACACATTGCTGTTGATCAAGTCCATTCTAAATCATAGAGACCCTATCAGCTTTCCAAGGCTTTACTTCTACGAAGGAGGAGATGGCCCATCTTTCTCCCTCAAAACAGCTGGTGGATTTCAACCACCAGTTGGCAGCTTGACATGTAATATACGCCACAACAGCCACAACAACAGCTTGAGATGTAGGACACCTTCCAGGGCTCTGGGTGGAGTCACTTGTTATGAAAAGGTCTATTGTTACTTGGCCTATTGTTACATGTCTATCTGTAAATTACTTGATCCACCACTTGTTCTGCAGCATCCATTGTCTTCTTATCAGTTCTTACACTCATTAATATAACCAAGATGATTTTTGAGCTTAGCTCATGAGAGTTTCTGGTTCTGAGGTAATTAGCTGTCTGAATTATAGGCCTCTCAGTCCACTTAGCTACTGATTCATTTGTGGCTGCTGAAAAACAATAGAATCTCTTTGAACCTTCGTAATTTTTAAAATGGTAATAAATCATTCGACCTTGTGCTAAGTTTTTAATCATTCCCCCTTACCACCCACGAGCAGAGTACATTAGGAGTTTCACTGTTTACAACAGAGAAGGTCCTCTGGGAGAACAATTATTCCCATTCTCCTTGTCATTTGAGGGACAAAGGGAAATAGCATCAGTAGAAGCTATGTCTAGGAGGGAGATACATACAGTAACACTGGGCCTGGCCCTCAGTCATGGGGACTGGAATAGGTAAGCAACATGGATTGTTGAGAGGTTGTGTTTCTTGGTTTTTTTGTTTTTGTTTTTTTTTAAATGTCACATATAATTTCTTTCAACTAAAAAGAATTGAAAATACAGTCTGGTTCAAACAAAACACTTCTGTGTCAGTTGTGGACCTGACCTGCTGTCTGGAGAAAGCTGCCAAATATGATGACATCAAGATAATAGTAAAGCAGGCATCAGAAGGGCCCTTCAAGGGCATCCTGGGATACACTGAAGACCAGGTTGTCTTCTGTGACTTTAATAGTGACACCCACTCTTCCACCTTTGATGCTGGGGCTGGCATTGCCCTGAACGATCACTCTGTCAAACTTATTTCCTGGTATGACAATGAATTTGGCTACAGCAACCGGGTGGTTGACCTGATGGTTCACATGGCCTCCAAAGAATAAGATCCCCTTGGACCACCAGCCCCAGCAATAGCACTAGAAGAGAGAGAGAGACCCTCAGCTGCTGGGGAGTCCTTGCCCCAACTTAATCGTCCCACACACAGAGAATCTCACATCCTTGACACAGTTTCCATCAAATCCCCCTGAGAAAAGGGAGGGGCTTGGTGAGCCCATCTTGTCATGTACCATCAATAAAGTACACTGTACTCAGCCAAAAAAAAAAAAAACCAAAAACAAAACCTCCCCAAAAAACAAACAACCCAACACACACATACACACACACAAGCACTTCTGTAGGCTACATTCCATTTGAGGGTTATCAATTAGAATCCTCTAGATAAATCTTGACATGACCTTTGCAGCTCCTAATCTTTCCTCCTCCTACTTCTTTTAATTGTGATAAGTGGATGGGTAACAGAACACTTGCCATTTCTACAATCTTGAAATGTACAGTTCAGTGACATTAATTACACTCATCATGCTGTTCAACCATCACCATAAACTATAACAGTTTTCCATCACCTTTAATAGAAGACATTTTTTTTCTTTTAAATGTGTTTGGTCTTCACAAATTCCCTTTTAAAAACTTAAATCACAAGCTTAATATTTTAAAACCTTTTCCAGCAGACATTCACCATGTAAAAAGCCCTGGTGGCATAGTGCTCAAGTGCTGATGGAAAGGTTGGGGTTTGAACCACCAGTCAGTCCAAGGCTTAAAGATGTGACAGTCTGCTCACTTAAAAGATTTAGAGTCTTGGGAACTCAGTGGGGCAATTCTTCTCTCTCCTTAAAAGATTGCTATGAGTCAGAATCAACTTAACAGCAATGGGCTATTATTTTATTTTTATGTTTGTTATCGTTTAGGTTTTACTCAATGCATAAACTTCTGTGGAGAACCGGTGGAGTAGTCCATAGGGAGTTGCACTGCTAATTTAAAAGCTGTCCCACTCTGCCACATTGGATCCGCCTGCCTCTCACAGGAGAAAGATGGGCAATCATTCTCCTCCTGAGATATTTATGGCCTCAGAAGCCCAATGGAGGGTCAGCTATAAGCTGGTTCCTACTTGATGGTAATAAGTTTTCTAGAGGTTATTGTGGTTTGTTGTTGTTGTTGTTTTTGTTCGTAAATCACAGACTAATCCTTAATTAACTGTTAATATTTTTTTATAGCAAATGTTGTTGTTGTTATGTGCCATCGAGTCGCTTGTGACTCATAGCGACCCTATGTACAAGAGCTCCAAATGCTGCTCTATCCTGTGCCAACCTCGCCGTCTCCAGCACACTCATTCCCGCCACCCCAATCACAGAATCGATCCATCTCATCAAGGGTGTCCTCTCCTGCACCGTCCCTCCACCCTCCCAAACATGATGTCCCTCTCCAAGGAGCATTCCCTCCTTGCAACATTGCCAAAGTATGTCAGATGAAGCTTCAGAATCCTTGACTCCAAGGAGCAGCCCTGCTTCACTCTCTCCAGGGCAAACCTGTTTATATTCCTACCAGTCCATGGTATATTCAACACTCTTCTCCAGCACCACAGCTCAAAGACACCAATTCTCTTTCTATCATCCCTAGTCACTGTCCAACTCTCCGATGCATAGCAAGTAATTGGGAAGACTGTAGCCTGGATCAGGTGCACCTTAGTCTCCATCCCCATCCTGACGTCGTTGCTCTTCAGTACTCTTGAGAGGCCCCTCGCAGCTGACTTTCCCAATGCAATTCGTCTACTGATTTCCTGGCTGCTGTTACCAAGAGTCTTGACTGTGGAGCCAAGTAAACTAAAACTGTTAATTATCTCAATCTCTTCACCATCCATACTGATGCTGCTAATTGAAACAAAATAATAATAATAATAATAATAATAATAATAATAATAATAATAAAAATATCTGCCCATTGCTGTTGCATTGATTCTGATTTATAGTGACACTCTTTTGAGACTCTACATTTTCATTTGCCCATCTTTCTCACAAGGAGCAGCTGGTGGTTTGAATTGTCACCTTTCAGACACTGTGCCACCACAGTTATTATTCCCATTTAAATCCAATTTTCTGTTCCATCTGTAACTCTTACTACAATTTCATAGAGATTGTAAATGATGAAGAAAATGTACATCAATCTTTGGTTCTCTAAAGTCTCCAACCTCCTTTGCTAACAAAAACTCTGATTTTTAAATTTTTAAAATTAGTATTAGCCAATTTGAGATGATATGATATGATATGATATGATATGATATGATATGATATGAAAAGGTAATGGGAAAGAAGTTCCTATTCCAATCCCTAAATATCTTTGTCTTTTCTGCTCCCTCTTCAGTTCACATAAATTATAATATTATAACAATAAAAATATTAACAATGAAGATAGTTAGCATTTATGAAGTCTTGATTATATGGCAGCCATTCCTACACGATTTAATTCTTATACCCATCCAAGAGCAAGAACCCCATTTTACAGATGGATATTTTAGATAAATTATCTTTTCTCTTGCTTTTAAAATATGTGCATTCATTCTTTCCATCAAGATTGGTTGAGCATTTACTGTGTTGCAGGCTCTGTTTAAGCCTCTAAATGCTCTTGATTAGAATTTGAATAGGACACAATAAGACTCTTGTAGGACCAGTGGACTTTGAAGAAATGAGAGATGCAAATCTTACACTTTATTGAATTCCTACTTCTACTCTGGTCAACATAATTCTCAGTAAGACTGTATTCTCTCAGGGTAAAGTCTGTCACTCTCACCTTTTTTTTTTACTGTAGTATTTCTGCAAAGTGTGAAGTGGGGAAGTAGGAAGTGAGAAATAAAGGGAAATTCTCAAATCTGTGAAAATGTACTGTTATTGTTGTTGTTGGCTGCCCTGGAAGTAGCCCCTGGCTCTGGTGACCTGACATGCAATGAAACATTGCCATTCCTATGATTGGTTCTAATCAGAACCACTGTAATCTGAGGATTTTCATTGGCTGATTTTTGTAAGGAACCACCTGACCTTTCTTCCTACATCATCTTCATCTGGAAGCTCCTTTGAAACATGTTTAGCATCATATTAAACATTGCAAAGCTGCATTAGCAGAGAGGTGAAGACTGTGTGACTGGAAATTGAACCTGGGCCCCACACATGCAACGTGAGAATTCTGTCAGCAAACCACAATTTCCACCATGAGAAGACTCACTAATGAAGTAAGAATCTTAATGTCTCCATCCGAAAAGGTCTTAGAGGTCTTTTAAGTGCGATCCTTAAAACATTTGTCTGTGTCAGGGAAGATCTCCTTTTGATAAGTGGTCAGAACACATCTAATTCCATACTTCGAATGACAAGGAACTTACTAACTTAGGAAAGAGTCCTTCCTGATTGTTTTCATAATACCCAGTTAGTAATCAGCTTCCACATAACTTCCTCTCATTGGCTCCAACTCTGTCCTCTGATGTCAAGCCAAATGAATCTAATCCTCTTTCACAGGAATGCCTTTTAAGTCTCCAAAATCAGCAACCTTGTCCCCACTAAGACTCTTCTTTTTCTCCCCACTTTTTTGGCCTTCCCTTAAGTGTTTTGTTTTGTTTTTTTTAATTTTTTAAATTTTATTTCTAAATCACTCCTATTTCAGCTTAAGCAAAAAAAAAGGGGGGGGGAGGAAGAAATTAATGGACTAGAGATATTCAATGCCTAGGGAAGGAGCTATTATTAATAAGCACACACTTAAGTGACAAGAGACTGTAGAGGGGGGATGCTGGGTCTCTACCGGTAATTAAAACATGGACAAAGAGTCTTTACAGTAAAAGAGTTCTTTAAGGTCACGGGTCATCTGGTTGGCATTTGAGTTCTTCACACAGCACCTATGACACTCAGAATAGTCTTTATAAGGTCAGATTGCAAAGTCTTATATAGTATCAGCACACTATAAAAGCATACTTTCTTCTAACAGATTATGAAGCCAAGCTTAGGAGAATTTTATTTATAAGGTAGAAGACAGTGAGTGGAGTTCAAGTTTACGGATTATTTCATGTTCTAAACTCCCTTGGACTCAGTTCACTGCCATAAATTCCAGCTTCTCCACCTTTGTTGATTCTTTTTTTATTCTCTGTATTTTGTAAAGAACTGGAAGTGAGAAAACGCCACCAAAGCCACCCCACAAATGCTCACTCGACTCATGGACACAATGATATCATGACCTACTCTTCCCAACTTTGTTTATTTTTAAACCTTTTTTATCGCAGTTTAATGAAGGTTCACAGGAAAAATTCTTCTCCACTGTAAAGGGAGAAAACGCAGTGTGGAGAACAGGGACAATGTGGAGGTGACAGAGTCTGACTTCTACCAACTTCATATAGGGGAGCTCTCCCATCAATAACATCCATAGTATCAAAAGAATAGCCACAAACTCAGCCATGTGCCACTGCCCCCTACACTTTGTACCTACTTCTACTAATCACTGGGTCTGAAATTCATTGCAAATTGACTTATGGACTTAACTTTACTCACAGTTGTGAGATTTTTGAGGAAATGGGTTGAGAGGTTAGGATGTAAAGGACATCATCACACAATGGAAGTCCAAGTTAAGTGTACACCAGTTCAAAGCCAGGTTAACAGTGAGACACAATTCCCCAATGAACAAGTGAAAGTCCAAGTTCATCCCAGCAACAAAAACACAAGAAGCTTTGGATTTCCTCAATCATCCATTAAGCTTTGTTTCAGAGCAATCCCAAGTCAACTCTTCCTCCAGTCATCCTGCAAGCAAAACCTTAATCTCTGCTTCTGTTTCCAGGACTCAGTCAGGCTATACCTCACTGCAGTCTCTCTACAGTCTGACCAGCTTTCTCTATTATGTTTGCCTCATAGCCATTCATGACATTGAAGATACTGAGCCAGATATCTGCAGTTGACGCATCTGGAGGTCATGTCCCCAAAAGGGGTTAAGGCAATGTATGTGAAAGCATTTTCAAAAGTCCCAACACCATAACGACTATTATTCAAATATATGTACCAATAAGTAAAGGCAAAGAGGAGAAAATTAAAGATATCTATCAAGTTTTATAGGGAGCTCTGGTGGCCTGGTGGTAAGAAACTGTGCTGTAATCCTATAGACACATGGTTCAAATCCACCAGCTTTTCAGTGGATGAATAATAAGCAATCTTCTGTGCAATTTACTCCCTCTGAAAACCCACTGGAGGGTTAACTATGGGTCAGTTCTGATTCCACAATACAACCACCACCACCACCACCAAGTTTTTCAGTCCAAAATTGACCAAACATGTACTCAAGATGTATTAATGATTAATAGTGACTGACTGCATAATGCCACTATTATAAAACAGGACAGACAGGCGGGTTGGAGAGAAATGAAGAAAAGAGTGGATAAATAATGTACACAGCATTTAAACAGATGAAGGAGAAAACTGTGTAAAAGAAATATATGATTAGGTATTATTGGTATGATAAGAGTCCAGAATAGAGTCAAGGAGATGAAATCAGTGAAGTGGGGGAACGACAGCCTTTTTAACAAATGGTGTTGGCAAAATTGGAAAAATATCTGCAAAAGACTCAAGCAA
>NW_006399804.1:16977892-16981314 GCF_000299155.1 Elephantulus edwardii | reverse complement strand
TACATAGTATAGTGGTCTGGGGGCATGACTGTATAACAATGCAAGAACTTTTTTTCCAAAGAAAAAAGTAACTGGGTGTGGGGGCAGGGAGGAAAATGTGTAACAATGAATCAATGGAAATCCAAGTTATTTATAAACTTATAATAAAATCTCAATAAAAAATTACTAGTGACTGGAATGCAAAAGTTTGAAACAATGAGGATGGAATGGTAGTAGGAAAAAGTGGTTTTGGTGACAGAAATGAAGCTGGATATCAGATGATTGAATTTTGTACATTCAATTATTTATCACAAAAACCTTTTTTAGGAAACACAAAAGGTGTATTTACACATGAACCTCACCTGATGTACTGTACAGAAATTAGATAGACTACATCTGTGGAAAGTGTCATTAGAGAGGCTCAATATTAGCAGTCAAAACCAAGTTAAGTGCTGACCGTAGAACAGATCATATAATTACTCATATGAACGTTCAAATTGAAACTGAAGAATTAAAACAAGTCACAAGAATAAAAATATAACCACGAGTATATCCCATCTGAATTTAAAAATCATCTCCAGAATTGAGGTTTGAGGCATTGAAAACTAATGATAGACTACCAGAATTATTACAGGATGGTATCAAAGGCATCACCCATGAAGAAAGCAAAAGGTTGTTACAAAGACAGAAGACCAAAAGAGATGTCAGAAGAGCCTCTGAAGGCTCACTTTTGTCACTTGAGTGACAAAATGCTGAAGTGAAAGAGATAAAAACAATATTTCAAAGGGCCGCTCAAAAGAAACAAAACAACACATAATGGAATATGCAAAGAGCTGGAGTTAGAAAATAAAAAGAGAAGAATGCACTTGACATTTCTAAGCCAAAATAACTGAAAACAAAATTCAAGGGCAAAATCTTGAATAGTTAGGGAAGCATCCTTCCAAAAGGAGAAGGAACAAATCACTGTACCAAAAAAGATTTGGGTGACACTAACAAATTTCAGAAACTACTATATGATCAATAGCCAATAGTAATGAAGGAAGGAATTCAAGAATCATTGAAGGCAAAAAGTAAGGCTGCAAGAATTAATGGAAGACCAATTGACATGTTTCAAATAACAGATGCAATCCTGGATGTACTCACAAGTCTATACCAGGCAACTTGGGGGACAGCTGTTTGACCAGCTGAATAGGAGAGATCCACATTTGTTTCCATTCCCAAGAAGTATGATCTAACAGATTGTGAAAGTTATTGAACAACATCACTAATATCACATACAAGCAAAACATAGCTGAAGATCATCTGCAAATGGCTGTATATTGACAGAGAACTGCCAGAATTTCAAGCAAGATTTAGAAGAGGCTGTGGTACCAGGGACATCATAGCTTTTGTCAGATGGATTCTGGCTGAAAGCAGAGAATATCAGATGAATATCCATTTGTATTTTATTGACTATGCAAAGGTATTTGACTGTGTGGATCATAACAAATTATGGCTATCATTGAGAGGAATGGGAATCCCAGAACACTTGCCTGTGCTTGTACAAAACCTATACCTAGATCAAGAAGCTGTTATCTGAGCAGATGAAAGGAACACTGAGTAATTTAAAATCAGGAAATGTTTGCACCAGGGTTGTATCCCCTCTCTATATTTATTCAATCTGTATCCTGAATAAATCATTCAAGAAACTGACCTGTGTAAAGAAGAATATGACAATAAATCAGTGGAATACTCACCAACAACCTATGTTATGCAGATGCCACAACCTTGCTGAAAGTGAGAATGACTTGAAATGCTTGCTGCAAAAGATAAAAAAAAAAAAATTACAGACTCCATCTCAACATCAAGAAGACAAAAATTTTCAGCACTGGACCAGTAAGTGACATCATGATGGTTGGAGAAGAGATTTAAACTGTTGATTTAATCTTGCTTAGATCCACAAGCAAAACTGTTGGTCCCAACAGTCATGAGATCAGGAGACATATTACATTGGGCAAGTCTGCTGTCAGGAATCTCTCCAAATTACATGTCAGTTTGAAGACTAAGGTGAACCTGATTGAGGTCAGAGTCTTTTCAATTACTTGTGATGCTTCTGAGAGCTGGACAATGAACGAGGATGACTTAAGAAGAATAAATTAGTTTGATTTGTGGTGTTGGAGAAGACCACTGAAATATTCCAGGGACTACCAAAAAAGAACAAACAGATACGTTTTAGAAAAAGTGCAGCCAGAGTGTTCCTTGAAGGCAAAGCTGGTGAAGCTTCTTCTCACACACTTTGTTGAAGGAGAGTCTTTTTCCTGCAAAGAGACACCGTGCTTCAAAATATCAGTGAAACAGAGGAGGATGGATTAACACAGTGAGAGCAGCAATGGGCAGATGGTGGCACAGGGTAAGACAGGGTTCAGATCTGTTGTTTATAGGATTACTGCTCTGAGACACACTTGAATATATATATATATATATATAGAGAGAGAGAGAGAGAGAGAATATTAATATAATCTGTTTTTATGTATTTGTTTTGAAAAATTTTTATTTATTTACTTTGAGGTAGAAAATCCTAACAAAGGAAAAAAAAATTAAACAGATCATTTAAAAAAGACTGACCAAAAACACCCAACTAACAAGTTCTGGCCCAGATGGCTTCACTGAAGAATGCTACCAAACATGCAGAGAAAAGCTGAAATAAATTATATGGAAGCTATTCAAGCAAATAAAAAAGAAGGAATATTCCTTAATATATTCTATGATGCAAACAGAACTCTGATCCCAAAGCCCAGTAAAAACATCACTTAAAAAAGAAATATTCCTCAAGCATAGATGCAAAATTATCAATAAATGATAGCCAATAAAATGAACACTAAAATGAACAAACATATGTCTTGGAGAGGCTGCAGCTGGTGTGCACTTTTGGAGGCAAGAATGATGAGGCTTTGACTCACATACTTTGGGCATGTTGCTAGGAAGGGCATGATGCTGGGAAGGGTGGAGGGTTTGGTGAAGGAGAGTAAGACCCTCAGCCAGGTGAATTGACAGAGTGACTGCTTTAATGGTGTCTTGTGTGTCAGAAAGTAGTATGGTGCAGGATGGAAGAGGGATTAGATCTTTTGTTCATTGGGTCACTAAGAGTCATACTCTACTCAATGGCACCTAACAACAACAATATATTAAAATTAAGTAAAATAATGTATTTTACAAAGTAAGATTCATGTTAGGTATGTAAATAGGGTTCAACATCAGAAAAAAATGTTGTTGTATGTGCCTGTTCTATTTTGAGTCAATTTCATTGTCTCTGACACACTTACCCTTATTACTCCAGTCACTGAGTCAATCCATTTCATCTAGGTTCTTTCTCTCTTGTGCTGTCCCCCCATCTTTCCACAAATGATGTTTCTCTTTTTTTTTATTTTATTTTATGAATTTTAATGAACATTTACAGAGATTTT
>NW_006399804.1:16963527-16976889 GCF_000299155.1 Elephantulus edwardii | reverse complement strand
CATTCATTTGTTGATGGGCACTTAGGCTGTTTCTAATTCTTTGCTATTGTGAACAAAGCCCTATGAACAAGGGTGTGCATATATCTGCTTGGATGTCAGTTATGGTCTCTTTAGGGTATATTCCCTGTAGTGGAATTGCTGGGTCAAATGGTATCTCTAATTGCAACTTTTTGAGAAAGTACCACACCACTTTCCATGGTGGTTGCACCATTTTACACTTCCACCAACAATGAGTAAGGGTTCCAGCTTCTCCACAACCTCGCCAGCATTTGAATGATGTCTCTCTTTAAGGACTGGTCCCTCTTTGCAACATGCCCAAATTATATGAGATAGAATTTCAAAAGCCTTTCTTCCAAGGAGTAATCCAGTTTCACCCTCTCCAGGACAAATCTGTTTGTTCTTCTATTAGTCCATGGTATATTCAATACTCTTTTCCAGCGCCACAATTCAAAGGCATTAATTCTTCTTCTATTATCCTTGGTAATTGTCCAGCTTTCTGATGCATAACAAGTAATTGCAAAATCCATGGCTTGGATCAGGTGCACCTCAGTCTCTAGACTGACTTTGTTGCACTTCAGTACTTTGGAGAGGTTCCTGACAGCAGATTTACCCAATGCAATTCATCTTTGATTTCCTGGCTGCTGGTATCAAAGGTATTATTGTGAAGCCAAGCAAGTTGAAGCTTGTAACAATTTTAATTTCTTCAAATAAATGTAGTCCACCCCATAAATAATAAAAAGGCAAAAACCATATCAGAATCACAATTGATGCAGAAAATATATTTGATAAAATCCAATTCATTCCTGATTAAAACACTTTCAGCAAAATAAGAATAGAAAGAAAATCACTTAATATAATTAAAAATTCTCTGTACTTGAGTTGAAATCGACTAATAGCTGATGCTCTTGTGGTATTTTTGAGACTGTAAATTTCACTGGAGGAGATTTCTCGCCTCTTTCCTATCGGACTGCTGTGGATTCTAACTGCCAGAGATGCCACCTTTGGGTTAGTAGCACAAAGACAGTACACAAATCTAACAGTAATGTTCTCTATTAGTAGCTAAAGAGACACTGAAAGTAATTACTTGTGAAAGAAAAGAAGACAAGGATGTGCTCTATCACTGTACCTGTTCAACACTGTATTTTAATTCTTAGCCAGACAAGGAAGGCAAATAAAAGGCATCCAAACTAGTAAGAAAGAAGAAAACTACCCCTGTTTGCAAATTACATGATCCTGCATGTAGAAAACTCAACATTCAACAATACAATATCTAGAACTAATGTAAGTGACAGAGCATGAGATCAGCATACACAAAACCGTGTGATTCCTCTACACTAACAGAGAGAACTCTGAAAGAGAAGCTGGGGAAACAATTCCATTTATAACAGCCACCCAAAATAAAATGCTTAGGCATAAACCTATCGAGAGATCAAAAAGATTTATATAAATTAAACCCTAAAACACAATTGAAAGTAACCACAAGAGATTTATCAAATGTGAGACCGTATCATGCTTATGTTCTCACATTAAGAGTTTAAAATGTCAGTACTACACAAAATGGTCTAATACTATAATAAAATCATGATCTAGATTCTGCCAACAATCTTAAAGGGATAGGAAAACTAATCACCAATTTGACACGGGAAGAACAAATCCCTGGAGTAAATGAAAAACTACTAAGGAGAAGAACAAAGTCTGAGGCCTTGCATTTCATGATCCCCCAAACGACTATACAGCCTGATGCTGGTACAATTACAGACACATAGACCAATGGAACAGAATTGAGAACAAAGAGGTAAAGCCATTCACCTATTGACAATTGATTTTTGACAAAGGGCTGAAATCATTAAGACTTACTTAAGAGTAAGGGCTTAGTGTTTTAATTATAATACCAAAAGCATTTTTTGTATGTAGCCTATAACTAAGTACCAATAACAGAAATTTGAGTGTTTGGGTTGGTTTTCTCTCCCCCCCCCCTTTTTTTTTGTGTACTGTCAAATCGGATTCAACTGGCATAGTAGGAGATTGTTCCTCCTTTCTAGAGCATCTGGTGGATTCTAACTGCATGCCTTCGGGATGGAAATATTTGTTTTTTAATATCAATGCTGTAGAATATTTTTATGTGCCCTCAGATCAGAACCAACTCATAGCTGCCCCTTCAGCAGGTTTTCAGAGACTGTAAATCACACAGGAGGAGATTGCCAATCTTTCTTCCATTGAGCAGAGATTGCCAATCTTTCTTCCATTGAGCAGCTGATGGTGTCTTTTTTGGGCAGCACAACTCCTTACTACTAGGCCACCAGAGCTTCATATGGGAATCCATCTATCTATGTAAATTAAACTAATAAATAGCTGAAATTTTTGCTTACTTTAAGATTGAGTGAGGAAGGAGTGAAATAAATGGAATAGAAACAGAAGAGCAATTGAAGCATTCAACAATATCAAAGAGCTAGTTCTCTAAAGGAGTCAATAAAATAGACAAATCACTCTCAAAGTTAACAAAAGAAAAGAGATGCAAATAAGTAAAATAAAAAATAAAAGCGGTGATGTCACAAATGAATCAACTGACTTTAAAAATTATAATAACAGAATATTATGAAAAGCTATACTTTTTGGAGAGGCTAGACAGCATTATGCCAAGTGAAATAACTTGTGCTTATAAGGACAAATACTGCACAATATCAGAAAAATAACTAGGAAGATTTGCATAAATGTCTAAAGAAGGAAGATGATAGTGGAGAGGGGAAAATCATGGGGTTGCAGAGTTTGGTGGGTGGGAGGGAGTGGGGTGAAGAAATTGGGAAGGATCCAGTGGGGATCTGAAAAGATAGAGTAATATTTGGCATAGATCAATGGTGATTAATTTTATAATACATAATATATGGGAATGATCATAGGAAACACAATGTGATTTTTTAAAAAAACTCACAAAAAAGTTTTAAACATGAAAAAGAAGAAATAAAAAAGCTATGCTCTGACAAATTTCCAAGCATAGAGGAAATGGACAAATATCTAGAAACCCATACTTTACACATACTGACACAGGCAGAAGTAGAATGCTTGAACAGACACATCACAAAAGAAGAAATAAATTAGGTTATAAAACTTGTTGTTATGTGCTATCAAGTCACCTGCCACTTATACTGACTCTTGTAGTGTACAACAGCCCTAAACCCTGCTCTATCCTGTGCCAACCTTATAGTCTCTGACACACCTACCCCCCCGCCCCCCGTTACCCCAGTCACTGAATCAATCCATCCCATTGAAGGTCTTCCTCTCTTTTGCTGTCCCTCCACCCTCCCAAGCATGATGTTCCTCTCCTAGGACTTGGTCCCTCCTTCCAACATGCCCAAAATATGTCAGACAGAGCTTCAGAATCTTTGCTTTTAAGGAGCAGCCTGGTCTCTCCCTCTCTAGGATGAATCTGTTTGTTCTCCTAGCAATCCATGGTATATTCAATACTCTTCTCCAGCACCACAGTTAAAAGGCATCAATTCTCCTTATATCATGCCTGGTCATTGTACAGCTCTCTGATGCATATCAAGTAATTGCAAAGCTATAGTCTGGATAAGGCACACCGTGGTTTCCAGACTGACATCATTGTTCTTCAGTACTTTGGAGAGGTCTCTGACAGCAAACTTTACCCCAGTCACTGAATAAATTCACTTCATAGAGGGTCTTTCTCTTCTGCGCTGTCCTTCCACCCTCCCAAGAATGACATCCTTGTTTGGGGCGGGGGGGAATAAAGGATAGCCATTAAGTTACCAAAAAGTTATTTACAACCTTGGTAGAGGGCAAGAATGAAGAAAGTTATTATGGAAATAAGATAGTATTTCTTGATTTTATAATTACATTTTAATCCTTCACCTGAGGTTTTCACATGCAGCCCTTATATAATACCTAAATGGGAGAATGAACAGCAACATTTCACTGAGAAAGTGAGACTAAGAAGAGTTTGGTGGTTTGGGTAGAATTTCCTGACTCTGAATAGTATCACCTAGATACTATTTGGAAAGTTGTCATTATTCATGGTAGTGATATTATCTTTTAGCAAAGGAGCCCTGTTGGCGCAATGGTTAAGCACTCAGATGCTAATGGAAAGGCCAGAAGTTTGAACCCACCAGCAACAGTGAGGTAGAATGATGTAACAGTCAACTTCTGTAAAGAGGCACAACACTGGAAAATGTATGGAGCAGTCCGACCCTGTCCTATTCAGCGCTATGAGTTGATCTGAATGCATACTCTAATTTTTGTGAAGCTTCCACAAACATTGAAAGTCAAGAGTGAACCATTGCTCCTAGGGAAAATACAAGATTAAGTTTATGTAACCCTCTGATCAGAACACATATGTGTGTTTTTGTTGAAAGACACCTTACAGAATATATACTTCTGATTCATTAACAGTGAACCCATAGACAACAGCACCAAAATTCATGCAGGCATGACACTTATAAAACACACATGTTCTCCCCTCTGGGCACATCACACTTGCGGTGTTTCTGTTATAGCAGCACTAGAGAACAAAGACATATCCTAAATAAAATAAGAAGTCAATAAATCTTTGAGAAATCTTACCAAGGGTCGTTACAAGGTCCTTTCTGTGATAGGGTACTGCTTGGCTTGGATTAATTGCCCCATCACCCTTGATTCTCCAGATCCATGAGGTTTTTCTTCTTTCCTTATCTAAGCAGTCTTCATGGATCTGTTATAAAAAAGGCACACAAGACACTTTTACTAAAGAAAATGTTTGGTGGCCAAAGATTAGCAACACAGAGATGAAAAACAGGCCTTTCGCTGAGACATGGAGCCTGGATGCCATTGCACTGATCTGGCTAACCTCAAGCTGGTCTCTTAATTAAAGAGAAAACTTTAATGAGACCTCATCCAATTCTGTGGAGGTTTAAGATAAGCTCTTTTTGACTGGATACCATAGTCTATTTCTTTTGGGGGTAACTGGAAATAGTCTTTTCACTCTTATATAAGATATGTATTAGTTTTGGCTCCCAAAAAGTAATTTTTATCCAAGATCCTTCAGGAACTCTTCTGAGATTAATTCATTTCTGGATAAGCAGAACTTCCTTGATTATACTCCTAGAGATTTAAACGGAGTCCTGGAGGGAATGTTCCCTTTTCTCGAGAAGGTATGAGACACTAGAGGCTGAGTTGTTACCCAGCTTAGAGTCTGGTGCCATTCCTTCATTTCATTTTGTAAAAGAATGTTAATAGCCAGAGTGCTTGATTGATTTTACATAATGGTGACATACATACCTCATGAAGGTATTTGAGCAATTTCTTACTCTAATGCTTTTATCTAAGGATCCACTTACCCATCGCCCTGCACCACCAATCTGCCCATCCATCCATCCATCCATGGAAGAACCTAAAATCAGAGAGCACTTTATTTGTATGTAAATAGGGCTCTTCAAAAGGAGAGTTTCCACTCTATTTTAAAATCTTGACATGAGTCTAGAGTCCATGTTGGATTTTAAAAAGCTGCCTTTCCAAATGGCAGACCCTTTCACTTTGCTGAGGACTTGAGCTGTGCACCTTAAAGGGAGCATTCCTTTTCTCTAAGGTCTAGCCTGTATGAGGTAGCAAATCTATTTCCACAGGACCTTTACCACAGACAAAAATAGATGCAATATACTATAGTTTGTGTCCCAAAATGTGACTATTGGCCAATTCTTCAACCTCTAGAAACACATAAGATTGAGAAAGAATAAGCTACCAGAAAAATTGGTCCTTTTTGCTGTTCTGAGACTATCTTGCCATAAACTGAATGCTATATAATTTGGGGTCAATCATTTCATTCTACTTAGGTGCTATGGACCTACTACTACCAACTTCTTGCTTTGATACATCCTGCTTTAACTCTCCCTGTGGTCTTTGAGCCAATTATGAGGTTTTTAAAACCTAATGCAACAACATAAGAAAGTATTCTGGTTTTTTTTGGGCTCCCTGTATTCTGTGGGAGTGCTAGTGGGCAAGGAGTTGCTCTGCCAATCCAAAGGCAGATGGTTCAAATACACAAGCTCTTTCCCAGGAGAAACCTGGGCAATCTCGCCGTGTGAAATTCACAGCCTCTGAAAACCTGCTGGAGGGTCAACTGTGAGTTGATTCTGACTTGACGGCACATAACAACAACAATTCTATTTTATGTTCCATTTAGGGGTTATTTTCACTCTGGGAAAATGGATATCTCCTGGGTTCAGACAATCTGTATCCCTCAATAAACTTCATTTGCTTTTATTTAAACAGACTGGGATTTATCCTATCCATCCATCCATCCATCCATCCATCCATCCATCCATCCATCCATCCATTTATCCATGTCAGAATAGGTTTACTCCCAGATCTGTCACTTACAGCTGTGTGACCTTAGGAAACATGTTTACATTCTCTGGGCTTTTTGTTGCCTCATTTGAAGGATGGAAATCATGAGATCATGCACCTCATGGTAATATTGTAATGATTAACTGAGTTAATACTCATAAAGTGCTCAGAACAATTCCTGGCACGTATCTGACATTAGTCAAATGGTTGCTATTGTTATTCTGTTTATTGATTGATGGAACAACTCGAATCCAGAGAGGACAAGGCCTCCACCTCCAGATGCAGAGCAATTAAATCAGGAGGAAGAGAATCTGCTTCTTTTGTTATTTGTTTTCCTGTGCAGTGAGTGGAGGAGGAATGCAAGAGAAGAGGGATCATTAGCGGGAGGGGGCGGGAGATAATTTTCAAAAGGCTTAATTATTTTGGTTTCATTTTGGTATAGGTGGAGTCAAAGTTCTGGACTGCTTCCCCCACCCTTTCTTCTTTTTTTGTTTGTTTTGAGTTTTGTTTAGTTTCTAAATATTGCCAAAGTCTCCAAATAAAAGTTGAGAAAATGCATTTACTTATTTACCTCCTGGCCAACTAGAACCCAAGGTCCTAGTGTGCAAAGATTATCTTTCTATTCCTATTTGTCTCCGTGTGCCATTATTCCAACATTGTGGAATCTTGAGGGTACCATAGAAGCAGGAGTAGATTAGGATGTTTAGAAGGAAACATTCTAGAGGCTAGTCAAAGTCTGTTCTCAGGAATGCAGAAGCCCATGGGCAGAATGTCACATCACCGGTAGAGGGGAGGCTGTTAAATTAGGACCCAGGTAAGCAGAAAATAGCATTAAGCACCTATAGAAGATCTTCCTTCTCCAGGGATCTAATAGCCGGTCACACAACTCAGCCCTGAACAGAAAGTAGAATTAAAGATACATAAGCAAAGGTAACTAGTGACTGAGCTGACCCAGCAGTTGGTTTGATTTGATTTTTGAGTCAAAAGAAATAAAGACCTGATATAAATATTTGAGCCTCAAGTAAGGTAGAATACACCCCTGCACTTTCCAGGGTAAGCCCTCAGGAATAGAGAGAAAAGATCTGGAGAACAAGCGAACAGAGAGATTCTTAGCGTCAGCTGTAGGGAGGTGACATGATGCCCCAAAGGAGAACAGCAAGATTCTCCAAACCAAAACTGTTGAGAGCCACACTAGGTCTTAGATGCTGTCCTTGGAGTCCCACAGACATGTGTCCACAAACTGAGCAAATAGTAGCCAAGAGACAACTGACCCAGATGGGGCCTCACAATGGCCACCTCTGTGTGGACAATCTCCGAGGACACTAATGTGGACTAGTGACCATGCAGGACAGACCGCCACACCAGTCCTTTCCTGTCCTCAAGACCATGACATTACAAATGCCCACTTGACCAAAGAAAGAAGGTGATTCTCAATGGCCAGAGATACGTTTTTCTCCAAATGGAGACTCAGGATCTTCATTAAGTATTGTCTTGGAAAAACACTGTTGCATTTCTTTCACACTCAAGCATGTAGACTGAGCTGAGTCTTTGTTGGAGAAAGATGATGATGATGATGATGATGATGATGATGATGATGATGATGATGATGAAGATGGACATGTGGCCACTGGCATTCATTGAGTGCTTCTTATGGGCCTGCTTTTCTGCTAAGACTGATAGCACTCATTGGTCAGTCTGTTGAATGTCTCTGACCTACACATTGTGATGATACTGTAAACTATACCAGCGGTATTTCAAATACCAGCAGAATAACCTCTCCTGGTGGACACTTTCCTCAGAGCTTTCAGGAAGACGAGGAAGAAAGGCCTGGGGATCTATTTTCAAAAACCTCATGGAAAGAAGAAGCACCAGTGAAAGAGAAGGATTCATAATGAGATGGATAGACATAATGAAAAGGGCTGGGATTTATTTTAGAAAACCCTTTGGAAAGGAGGAAGGTCAGCAAAAGAAAGGAAGACACCAGTGAAATGGGTAACAGTTATGATGAGGGTTGGCACAGGATAAGTTAGGGTCCAGGTCTGTTGCTCATAGGGTCTCTATGAGTCATACTCAAAGGCATCTAACAGCAACAACATAGATTGCATCAGAATATGGTCCAATGAATACTGGAAGTGAGCCTTTTAGATGGAAAGGCATGTAAAAGTAAAAAGGATCATGAAGATGGTGCAGGACCAAGAAAAGTTTGGCTGTGTTTCACTTGGGGTAGCCATCATAGCCAACTTGCAAGCAACTGACAAAAGCAATGCTAAAACTTCACAGGTATTGTTCTCGTTAGTGCCATGGAGTTGACTATGACCTATAGCAACTTTGTGAACAGCATATTTGTACCTTGATTTGTCCTGTACCATCTGATTCCTCTCTGTATACATTAGCCCATAGTTACTATTACTGTGTCAATTCATCTCATTAAGAGTCTTCTTCTACTTCACTGACCTCCACCTTTCCAAGCAGGATGCCCTTTTCAAGTACTGGTCCTTCCTAACAACATGCCCAAAATATGTGAGAGGAAGTTTCGCCATCCTTGCCTTTAAGATGCATCCTGGTTACACTTTCTCCAAGACATACATGAGATATTTAGTACTCTTCTCCAACACTACAGCTCAAAGGTGTAGATTTTTCTTCAATCATCCTTATTCAATGTACAACTTTCAGGTGCATAACAAATAATTGAAAAGACCATAGATTTATTCAGGTACACCTTAGTCTTTAAACTGACACTGTTGCTCCTTAGAACTTTGAAGCGATTCTTGACAGCAGATTTTCCCAGTGTGATATGTCTTTTGATTTCGTTACTCTTGATACCAAAAGGGTGTTGATTGTGGATCCAAGAAAGATAAAACTGACAATTGCAATTCTTTCTCCAGCTATCATGATGTTGTCTATTAGCCCAATGGCATGCATTTTTGTTTTCTTGGTGTTGAGATGTAATCCATATTGAAGGCTGTAGTCCTTGATCTTCTGTAGCACGTACTTCAAGTCCTCCTCACTTTCAGCAAGCAAGGTTCTGTCCTCAGCATAATGCAGGTTATTGATGGGTCTTCCACTAATCCTGATATCACATTCTTCTTCATAAAGTACAGTTTTCTCAATGATTTATTCAGCATACAGATTTACTATGTAAAGAAAGAAAGTATATATCCCTGCTGCTTGATTTTAAACTCTGCAGTGTTCTCTTGTCCTCCTTTTTCAAGGAAATTGAGACACAGGAAGATTAAATTACTTGCTCAAGGCTACCTAGGATGAGGTGGGGTTGGAACCTAGGTAATCTTAGTGCCCATTAGCAATGCACTAAATGATTTATAAATCAATTGGCCAGAAGTCCTTTTTACTGTTCTTAAACAAACCTCCTCTTGGGGTTGAAGCCATTCATTTTTGTTTGTTCTCACCAGAGAGGGCTAATAGTTGTTCATGTGATCCATATCTGTTCTCCATTTCCTCTTTTCCATGCCAAAATGACCTCAGCTGCCTCTGCCCCTCCTTAGAGTGGCTGTGGCCCATGGCTTTGCCACTTCTCTATTACTGAATTGTCCTCTGCTTTAGTTTCTGGGCCTGGACTAGAATACAAGTCATCCTGTGTGATAAGCATAGCAGAAAGAAAGTACCTTTATAGTTCCCGTATTGATATATTCTGAATTTGAATTTAAGACATTATTTGAACAAGAAACAGCTCACTCTGTCATCTCCCATGATCCCCCAGCTCAGCTGCCATGTTATGCACAGAAACCTGACATAGTGTTCCCTCCAAGTCCTCAGGGAAATCAACTATTTGGCCTTACAGAGTCTGGCCTATTGCTGGGCCCTGTTATCTTTCGGTCTAAATTAAGGTGGAAGAGAAGATAGCAATTTACAGACCAAAAAGTTATTTTTCTCTCAGAAAAACACTGAAATTCTTTGAGCCTTTCCTTCACTTCCGCTCCTTTGCCGATAACAATGAAAAATGGCTTCTGCCTCTGCTTTTATTGGCTTAAAATTAGGGGATGCAAGAATGTAAATGTTTCCCCAAGGAAAAACACATTTGGGGGATTAGCTAGATTGTTCCTTTTACTTTTAAAATTTTAGTTATAATAGGAAGAAAGGCTGCTGAACTTAAACTAAGTCAGGATCTTGAACAGGAAATAGAGACCAAAAATCAGCCCCCCGCTTCTCAGAATTGGGTAGGTTAACTCTGGGGGCTCCATTTTAGGTGATAGGGCTTCAACCATTCTACTTCAAATCTCAGAATTGCCATATTTAAATATATTTATATTTGGATCAGGTCACATAATCTCTGACTTTCTGTGGTGTTTTAATGAACTGACAATTACCATTTTCTCTTCATGTAAATTTCTCATTGTGAGTTTTCTTTAGCAGATAGCTGTTGTCTTTTTTCTCAGCACCATTTTTCTGTATCCAGTTGCCTCTGGAGAGTTGGTTCTGACTCATGTGTATCAGAATAACAGCCTGTTATTCAAACTGTCCTCTTTGAAATCAGCAAAAATGTTATTTTAGCAAAGCTAAAAAAACTTTTTTCAGTCTTATTTTAATTAACCTGAGACCTTTGACTCTTTAGTACCTCTTCCTCTTCTTTAAAACTCCTTTATCTCCTGTCTTCTTGAACATCCTGTGACCAATTCTTCTGGGAGGTGTCCATTCTCTTTGGAGCATCTGCCAAGGGTTAGCTCTTGGACATAATTCCTTCCACATTAATCTTGGATTATTCTATTATCATCAACTGTCAACATAATTTACATAATTCCCAGGCCTACATCTCTTTCTGTCAAAGACCTCTCCTGAGTATTGAGAAGCAACAATGTCAGTCTAGAGACTAAAGTGTGCCTGATCCAGGCCATGGTCTTTGCAATTACCTGCTATGAATCAGAGGGCTGGACAATGACTAAGGATGACACAAGAAGAATTGATGCATTTGATTTGTGGTGCTGAAGAGTCTTGAACATACCACTGACTGTCAAGAAAACAAATAGGTCTGTCTTGGAGATGGTGAAACCAAGTTTCTCCTTGGAGGCTAGGATTTTGAAGCTTCATTTACCATACTTTGAGCATGTGGCCAAGAGGGACTAGGCCTTGGAGAAGGACATCATGCTTGGAAGGGCAGAGGGACAGTGCAGGAGAGAAAGACCTTGGATGAGATTGATTGATACAGTAACTGGGGCAATGGGGGTAGATGTATTGGAGTCAGTGAGACTGGCTCAGCCCAGGGCAGGGTTCAGATCTGCTGTAACATAGGGTTGCTGTGAGTTGCAGGTGATTTGACAGCACATAACCAACCACAACATCTCCTACAACTATTTCTTTAAACTCCCATCTGTATCTCTAATGAACTTCTGAAACTTTCCATTCATTAGTTTACTTTTCCCTGGTGCCAGAAGCACATTACATGTCTTAACAGTTCCTTCTTCTCATCTACGTGTCCATTCCTTCTTCTGGTTCTTTTCCCAGTGACACTATCAGGTCATCTTGGAGTCATTCACCCTGGGAAATGTTGGATCATCTTTGACTTTTTCCCTTTGACTTTATAACCTAAGGGACATCAACAATGCCCACCTGTGTCACCACTGTGTTCCTGGATCCTGGCATAGTAAGAGCTTCTTTATGGAATTATTGAGTGAATTTTGTCTTTCATGACTCATAGTCCCTCAACTATCAATAAAACTAATCCCTTTGCCAATCTGCAGGGTTCTATTTGGGGAAATTCAATAGGGTATTGGTTAGGAGAATAATTTCCTTAGTTAGACTTGTCTAGGTTTGAAACTTGGTTCAGTTGCTTACTTGCTGAGTGTCCTTAGCATGTTAGTCTTAGTTACCTAGTGCAATCATAACAGAAATCCCACAAATAAGTGACTTTGAAGAAAGGAAATTTATTGTCTCATAGGTCAGGCATGTAGAAGTTTGAATGCAGGGCATGATTCTATGGGGAGCTCCTTCCTGGTCTATTTCAGATTCAGGTTGTTGTTGTCAGGTACCATCAAGTCAACAATGATTCATAATGTAGTTAACCACAATCTATAATTCATAGACTTATAGATGCATCTGTCCGATGGCCTGTCTTTTTCCCATATGTGACTCTATGTCTGTTCTGTTCCTTTTTTGTTACTGTAATTTAGAAGCAATAAAGCTTAGAAGGAATTAGGGCACACTCTGTTATGACCAACACAGCAGAAGGAAACCCCTATTTCCAAGCAGGATTATACTTAAAAGTATACCGGGGTTAGGATTTCAACATGTATTTTAGGAACCACAATAAAACCCATGGCAAAGTTCCCTAAACTCTCCATATGCTTTCACATATACATGCACATATACATACAGACACTCCACTTGCACATCATATACACATTTGTGCTTAGCTTGTCATTTTTGTACAATTTGAATTTCAC
The DNA here is from genome assembly GCF_000299155.1 of Elephantulus edwardii. Lineage (NCBI taxonomy): Eukaryota > Metazoa > Chordata > Mammalia > Macroscelidea > Macroscelididae > Elephantulus > Elephantulus edwardii. The sequence goes on along the minus strand of NW_006399804.1, from coordinate 16,964,161 downwards.
AGCCTTTTTGATCATGCTTACATTATGTCCTTCTGCATATGTATAGAAAAAAATTTCCTACTCACTGTGGCAATTTCTCTACCTGCATAAAGAGAGAAATACTACTATTACTCAGCTTAGTGTGTTAATGTGAGAATCATCTCTATAAAATGGTGAATGCAATTGTTTGATACATACTGTGTATTATTATTCTTCTAGTTAATGCAATGAGAAGAGGTTGATCTAGGTAAGGTTAGGAGCATATATGTTATGGCAAGGACACTGTATCAAGGTGACAGGGTAAGATGCAGCAGGATGGCAGGGTCCAAGGCATGCTTAGAGCAGAGGGCAATTGGCTGTGCTGGATGTGAAGAGCAGTAAAAGAAAAGGTTTATGAAAACTGATCTGGTGGGGAGATGAATTTAAAATGTTAGTTTTTAAGAACTTGAGGTTTTCTTAGATGAATCTCTTTAACAGTGAAGTTAGGGGAAGTAATGGATTAGAAACCCCTTAGAAAGAAAGAAAGGAAAGAAAGAGAGAAAGAGAGGAAGAGAGAGAAAGAGAGAAAGAAAGAAAGAAGAAAGAAAGAAAGAAAGAAAGAAAGAAAGAAAGAAAGAAAGAAAGAAAGAAAGAAAGAAAGAAAGAAAGAGACAGA
>NW_006399804.1:16940553-16963427 GCF_000299155.1 Elephantulus edwardii | reverse complement strand
GAAAGAAGAAAGAAAGAAAGAAAGAAAGAAAGAAAGAAAGAAAGAAAGAAAGAAAGAAAGAAAGAAAGAAAGAAAGAAAACCACATACGTGGGCTGAAATAGGTTAGAGGGAATGTTTTAGGTCCTGCACAATTTGACTGAAAGTGGCCCAATGGGGGAGGAGATACACCGTCAACCCAAAGGCAGATGGTTCAAAGCCATCAGCTTCTCCACAGGAGAAAGATGGGTGAGCTTCTCTGTCATTTATAGGCTCTGAAAACGTACCGCAGGGTCAGCTGTGAGTCAGTTCCTACTTGATGGCACATCAAAACAATAACTCTTCTTTTTATCTGTTTTTCATCTCAGTTTTCTGGATAAGGTCTCCTTTGAAGATAAGGTCCTGATACTTTAAAAGAAAAGCAAGAAAACCCCTGTGAGCTCTGAGCCTGAACTTCCTATTGCAGGCAATGAGGAAGTGGGTGTGGGGGGTAGGAGGTGGTGATGAAAGAGTAGCAATACCCTTTGAATCATGTTTCTTAGAATTCACCCAGTGGTGGTGTATGGGAGTCTCTGGAAAGAGGAACCAACATACTCTCCAAGCACAGAGAACCATGAAGAGATTGATTCTTCCGTTTAAAAAAAAACAACCAACCAACCAAAATTCCTTCACTACTTATCCCTTCCTGTCCATCCCCTACACTACAGCCACTATAGTGTCCTGCCAGAATCATGGTGTGGCTTTCTGTCTCCTGCCTTTAGATTTGGCTCTTCTTTGAGCTGTGGTTCTGGAGAAGAGTATTAAATATGCCATGGACTGCTAAGAGAACAAACAGGTTCATCCTGGTGAAGGTGAAACCAGGCTGTTCCTTGGAGACAAGGATTCTGACATACTTTGGGCATGTTGCCAGGAGGGACCAGTCCTTGGAGAGGCACATCATGCTTGGGAGGGTGGAGGGACAGCATATGAGGGGAAGACTCTCAAACAGATGGATTGACTTAGTTGTGAGTCTCAAGCGACTTGATGGCACATAACAACAATGACAACCAGTTCAGCTTCCCAAACACAGATTTTGCCACTTTGTTGCAACGTGCCAATATCGCCAGTGTTTCTTTCTTTTCTTTTTTTTTTTTGTAGGATCAATGCAAACTCCTTGACCTTAAAGACCGCACCATGTGATTTGTCTGCCTTTCTAATGCCTTCTGCTACTAACCTAAGGAGATACAACAGTTAAGCACTTGAACCTAAACAATGACTCAAAAACCTACTGAGACCCTGCAGGAAAAAAAGATCCTCTGATCTGCTCATATAAATATTACAGCCTAGGAAACCTGATGGGGCAGCTTAACTCTGTCACAGAGGGTTACTACAAGTTGGAAAAGGAGTTCTGGAGGCATAGTCTATAATGAGTTACACCCTATTCCAAAGGCTACATGTTCACAGTAGTTCAAATGCACTATTGTAGTGTCTCCAGGAGAGAAAGATGGGCGTGAATCTCTCCCTTGTGATTTACAGCCTCAGAACTTTACTGGGAGGGTCATTAAGAATTGGAATCATCTTGCTGCACTGAAAGGAGTGATGATTGAATTGTGCTCTTCAGCATACAACAACCTATCCTCAACCATCTAAATGTTCTTATGTGACCCTGAATGTTCTTAATAGCCCCAAACAAAGCACATTTCTTTTCTCTTTTGCTTTTCATGCTATAACCTGGTCTTGGAATGTTCCCCCAACACACATATGTACACACACACACACACACACACACACACACACTATTTGCACATGTCTGTTTGCTTAGTCTGCTATCCTTGTAGATGGGCAAAGTCCACAAGCTTTTCTTGACTATTGTTTTTGTTGTGTGCAGTTTTGTCAGAATCAACCCATAGCTGACCTTCTGGCAGATTTTCAGAGGCAGTAAATGGCAGAGGAGGAGTTGCCCATCCTTCTCCCGCAGAGCTGCTGGTGGAGTCATACTATATGCCTTTGGGATTGCAGCCCAACTTCTTACCACTAGACCACTATAGCTCTGTGAATGTGGAAAGCAGCCCTGCCATTCAAATATTCATCCTGGCAGCAATCAGCCATTTTTATTTTATTTATTTTTTTTAAATGAAACCTATAATGTAAAGTTCAGGAAACTATCTTCAAAGAAATCTTACTTAGAGTGGAAACTAGAATAGTGCTGGACTCTGAACTAGTTGTTATGGAGGTAACTCTAACTCATGCTGATGGCAAGTATGTCAAAGAATAACTGGGCTCCCTGGGGATGTCGTGGATGATAATTTGGAAATAAATCACCAGACCTTTCTTCCAAAATGTCTCCAAGTGAACTCAAACCTCCAGATTTTAAATTAAATCCCATAGCACCAACTATTTGCACCTCTCAAGGACTCTGTTGAGCTATTTACTTATCACAAGTTCAAAATAACTGTAATTTAATTGTGGTGGGAACTTCTCAGAGTCCTTTCCTTCATGAGTACCATTTTATGCAAACTTTTAATGCTGAGTTACCTCCTGAGCTATCCACCTCCCTTCCAAAGTCCTAGGTCTCCTCACTCAGCCTTTAGAGAACAGTTTGGGTCACAAGACAAGAAAGCTTGGGGATTTTGAGTGGCTGCCCGTATTTTAAAATGTGGACTGAGCCCAGCCAACATTCCTTCCCCACAGGGATTTTATGAAATGTCTTCTTGACAAATGTCAGTGGCATTGAGATTTACCACAACCATGTATTAAAGGAACAAAAGCCTCGCCCCTGACAGGCCTGAACAGCAAGCTCCATTGCCCCTAGGAATGAACTGGCTGAGAAGGGTGTGTCTAATCCTCTGCATGACCTTCCCTGCATGCTCTAGTCAAGGACCATCTGGAGAATTCCTGACAGGGCTGTAAATGCTCTTCTTTGAACCACCAGCAAGAGTGACAGAACATTTTCACAATTTGTGCCTGAGGTAGAGAAAAGCATTTCTTCTTCATCAGCACCACACACTGAAGCATGATGCTATCACTGATACCACCTCATCTATAAAAAGCTTTCTTTGCCCTGAAAGTGCCAATGTTCTAGTGACAGACAGTCTATTTACAAATCTGCTTCACCGACTTCCTCTTTCAAGACACAGAAACTACAGCAGAAGTGATTTTCTTGCTTCGACAGCTTGCCTCCAAGGACCTTTGCTCTGCTTTGCAAAATGTGAGCCTTACTAGGGTGTAAGCTGGTGGCCAGGCTCTAACCTCAATCGTTAGCCAGTTACCATTGAGTGGACTCCAAATCCTGGTGACCCGTGTGTATCAGAGTAGAACTGTGCTTCACAAGTTTTGGTTTTGATTTTTTTTTTTTTTTAAGATTCTATTTGGTGAATAGCTTTGAGGATCTGAGAAAACTGCTTTTAAATCACATAGGAAGGTTTTTCCCAAATCAAATGTTTTTTTAGTGTCCTATCTCCATACCTTTTCAAACTGTACGCAGAACAGATTATCCAAGAGGCTAGTCCCTATGAGGAGAAATGTGGGGTCAAGATTAGTGGAAGATGTATCAACAATCTGCGTTATGCAGATGACACAACACTGCTTGCTGAAACTGAGGAGGACCTGAAGCTCCTGCTGCAGAGGCTCAATGTCAAGAAGACAAAGATTCTCACCACTGGACCAATTGGCAGCATCAGGATGGATGGTGAAGAGATTGAGATTATTCACAGCTTTAGTTTGCTTGGCTCTACAGTCAACAGTCTTGGCACCAGTAGCCAGGAAATTAAAAGACGTATTGCCATGGGAAAGTCTGCTGTTAGGGACCTCTCCAGGGTACTGAAGAGCAGTGGTGTCTCTCTGGAGACTAAGGTGCATCTGATACAGGCCATGGTCTTTGCAATCACTTGTTATGCATCAGAGAGTTGGACAATGACAAAGGAGGATAGAAGGAGAATTGATGCCTTTGAGCTGTGGTGCTGGAGAAGAGTATTGAGAATACCATGGACTGCTAGGAAAGCAAACAGATTTGTCCTGGAAAGGGTTAAACCGGGTGGCTTCTTGAAGGCAAGGATTCTGACGCTCTGGCTAACATACTTTGGACATGTTTTAAGGAGAGACCAGTCCTTGGAGAAGAACATCATGCTTGGTAGGGTGGAGGGACAGTGCAGGAGGGGAAGGCCCTCTATGAGGCGGATTGATTCAGTGACTGGGATAATCGGGATGGGAGTGTCAGAGACAGTGCGATTGGCACAGGATAGAGCAGGGTTTAGGGCTGTTGTGCAGAGTCGCTATGAGTCGCAAGCGACTCGACAGCACATAAAAACAACAACAAGCCTTGATATATGATGAAACCCAGTCACAATGAATGTCTTACTGTCTTCCTCCTACCAACTCAATTTATGTCTTAATAATAGAGATTAAAACACTCGGGAGGCATATTCTTTAAAATATATATACATACATATATATTTATAAGATCTATCAGGGAGCTCTGGTGACCTGGTGGTTGTTGTTGTTAGTTGTTGTTACGATGTTGTTGTCAGGTGCATTCACTATGTTGATCTGAAGAAAACAAATGTTCAAAAATAACAAGAAGGAAGATAAAGAAAGTGGTCAAGACAAAATAATTATGAGCCCCTCTTGGGCAAAACTAATGTAAAGAATTGTCTCATGTGTGGTGTAAGATGTGGGTCTTAACTGAGTTTTCTATAGTTAGTTTTCCAATTTTTCCCACACCATTTATTAAAGAGGATTTTGTTTCTGACTTAACTGATTTTGTCTCCTTGTCAAAAATCAGTTGACCACAGATAGATGAGCTGATTTTTAAGTTCTCAAATCCCATTGATCCATGTGTCTGTCATTATACCTATACCATGCTGTTTTGATTAACACAGCTGTGTAGTAGGATTTGCGATCAGGAAGTGATATGCTTCCTACCTTGTTTCTCTTTTTAAGGAGTGCAATGTTTATTCAAGGTCTCTTTCTATTCCAGAGGAAACTGGAAATTGCCTTTTCCATCTTGTTGAAGAATGGAATTGGTATTTGTATTGGGATTGCATTGAACTTGTAGATTGCCTTGGTGGAACTGTCATTTTCACAATATTGAGTCTTCCTAACGATAAGCATGGTATATTCTTCCATTTTTCCAGGTCTCTTTTTGTTTCTTGTAATTTTCTTTGAATAGGTCTTTCATGTTTCTAGTTAAATTTACTCCCAAGTATTTAATCTTGTAGTTAGCTATTGTGATAGATGTTGTTTTCCTTAGCTCCATTTCTAGAATCTCTTTGTTACTGGAGAGAAATCCAATTGATTTTTGCATGTTGATCTTGTATCCTGTCACTTCGCTGAATCAGTCGACTATGGCCAGTAATTTTCTCGCTGAGTATACTATCATATCATCTGCATGTATTGACAATTTTACCGCTTCTTTGCCAATTTGGATACCTTTTATGCCCTTCCCTTATCTTAATCTTATTACTAAGACTTCCAATACAATACTGAATAAGAGAAATGCTTGGGCATCCTGTGTAGTTCCTATATTCAAAGGGAATGCCTTTAATCTCTCTCCATTGAGAATAATGTTGGCTCTTGGTTTTGTGTATATACTTCTCACTGTGTTGAGTAAATTCCCCTCTATTCCTATTTTGTTGAGTGTTGTAATCAGGAAAGGGTATTAGATTTTGTCAAAGGCCTTTTTTTTGCAACAATTGGTAGACTCATGTGGTTCTTGTTCTTTGTTTTGTTAATGTGATGAATTACACTTACTTTCTTATGTTGAACCACCCTTGTATACCTGTTATAAATTCCACTTGGTTATGGTGAATTTATTTTTTTCATGTTCTGTTGGATTCTATTAGCCAGGATTTTATTGAGGATTTTTGAACCTGTATTCATGAGAGATATTGGCTTATAGTTTTCTGGTTTGGTGGCACCTTTACCTGACTTTGGTATCAGGGATATGTTTGCTTCATAGAAGGAGTCTAGGAAAGTTCCATCTTTTTCTATTTTCTGACATATTTTGTGTAGAATTGAAGACAGTTCTTCTCTGAATGGTAAAACTCACTAGTAAACCATCTGGTCCAATGCTTTTTGTTGATGTTGTTGGAAGCTGTTTTATTACCTGTTCAATTTCTTCCTGTGTAATGGTTCTGTTCAGTTTAGGTAGGTTGTGATTTTCTAAGTATTTGCCCATTTCCTCTAGGTTTTCATATTTGTTTCAATATAGATTTTTCCATAACATTCCACTGCTCACACCACACCAAAAACCAACTCAAAGTTTATCAGGGACCTAAGAGTAAAATCAAGGGTTATAAAGTTCATCAGAGAAAAGACTGGAAGAACCCTAGAAGTCCTAATCCACAACATGAACAGTCCTCCAAGCATCCTGAAAAACCTACAACCAGGAAAGAATAAAATAGATGAATGTGACATTCTAAGAATCTAATCCTTATGCACATAAAAAGATTTCTCCAACAGGATAAAAAAGAAAGCCTAAGACTGAGAAAAAAATATTTGATAGTGACTCTGACATCTGATAAGGGACTCATAACTAAAATTTAGAGAATATTTAGCACCTCAACATGAAAAAGATGAACAACCCACTCCAAAATGGGCACAGGATATAAACAGACACTTTATCAAAGAAGACATTCAGATGGAAAACAAACACATGAAGAAATGTTCAAAATGCCTAAGTCTCAGAGAGTTGCAAATAAAAACAACTATGAGATATCATCTAACCCCAGTAACAATAGCAAATTTCAACAGAGCAGCAAACAATAAATGTTGGTGAGGTTGTGGAGAGATTGGAACCCTTATTCACTGTTAGTGGGATTGTAAAATGGTGCAACCACTATGGAAGGCAGTATGGTGTTTTCTCAAAAAATTGGATATCAAAATACTACTTGACCCAGCAATTCTTTTACTAGGAATATACACTAAAGAAACCAGAGCTTCCACTCAAACAGATATGCACACACCTATGTTTATTCCTGTGTTATTAAAAACATTAAAGAGATGGAGCAACCCAAGTGTCCATCAATAAATGAATGGATAGAAAAACTATGGCATATTCACATAATGGTAACACTGAAAAACAAGGAACTCATAACATATGTTTACTTGGCTCCACAATCAACAATCTTGGTACCAGCAGCCAGGAAATCAAGAGACAAATTGCATTGGGAAAGTTGACTGTCAGGGACCTCTCCAGAGTACTGAAGAGCAATGACATCAGTCTGGAGACTAAGGTGTGCCTGATCCAGGGTATAGTCTTCACAATTGCTTCTTATGTGTCAGAGAGCCTGACAATGACTAGGAATGATAGAAAGAGAATTGATGCCTTTGAGCTGTGGTGCTGGAGAAGTTCTGAATATACCATGGACTTCCAGGAGAACAAACAGGTTTGTCCTAGAGAGGGTGAAGCTGGCCTGCTTCTTGGAGGCAAGGATTCTGAAGCTTCGTCTGACATACTTTGGACATGTTGCAAGGAGGAACCAGTCCTTGGAGAAGGATGTCATGCTTGTAAGTGTGGAGGGACAGAGAGAAAGAGGGAAACTATCGATGAGATGGATTGATACAGTGACTGGGGTAATTAGGGTAGGTTTTTCAGAGACAATATAGTTAGCACATGATAGAGCAGGTTTCAGGGCTATTGTACATAGGGTTGCTATGAGTTGCAAGTGACTCGATGGCACATAACAACAATAACAACATGGGTGACCCTGGAGGACATTATGCTGAGTGTAATATCTCAGTCACAAAAGGACAAATACTCTATAACACCACTATTGTAAAACAGGACTGACATGGGCTTGGGAGGAAACTAAGAAAAGAGGGGGTAAACAATGAACACTGCATTAGAACAGATTAAGGAAAGAACAGTTCAAAAGGATTATATAATTAGGCAGTATGTGTATGACAACAGTCTAGAGTAAGAGATGCATAGAAAAGTGGACTTAAGGAGGAACGGGGGGAGAGGGAGGAAATTATGCAACAATGAACGAATATTTGTTAAAAGTAAACTGGGGAGGGTAGGGAGGATAATGTGCCACAATGAACGAATGAATGAAACTCCAACTTCTTCCATACACTTTTATTAACACCACAATTTTTTTTAAAAATGGTAAATTAAAAAGATTAAAAGACTTGTCTCACAGACCTGGGACAGGATTGAGACCCTGTTTCTAGCACAGCAGTGCCTCACTAGAAGAAAATCAGCAGAGTATCAACATTCCTAGCAAAACATAATTGGTCATAAAGACAACATGAACCAGACTTAAGCCTTTCAAATGTGGACACAGCTGCAAGGGGTGACCAGCACTTGCCAGGGTCACCTCCAGCCTTAGGGTAAAAGAGGACAGGATTCTCTGGGGTTAATTTATTTATGAAATCTGAATTCTCAGGAAGGTAAGGATGTTGAGGGTGGGAGTAAATGGCTGTTGTTAGGTGCTGTCAAGTAGAGTACGACTCATAGCAATACTATGAACAACAGATATGAGCCCTAACCTGTGCTCTCTTCATACCTCTTGATGTACTAGAGCTCATTGCAGCAGTCACCATCTCAATGCACCTGGCTGAGGGTCTTCCTCTCCTTTGCCGACCCTTCACCCTTTCAAGCATCATGTCCCTTTCCAAGGAATAGCCCCCTTCTATATATATGCATGAAGTATGTGAGGTGAAGCCTCATTATTCTTGCCACCAAAGAGCACTCTGGCTGCACTCTCTCCAAAACGTATTTGTTTGTTCTTTTGGCCCTCCATGGGATTTTCAGTGTTCTTCTCCAATACCATAGCTCAAAGGCATCAGTTCTTCTGTCATCCTTATTCACTGTATAACTCTCAGATGTATAACAAGTAATCAGAAAAACCACAGCCTGAATCAGATGAACCTTAGTCCTTAGACTGACATCATTATTCCTCAATAATTTGGAGAGGTCCTTAACTGCAGACCTTCCCAGTGTAATGAGACTCATTCCTGACTGCTGGTACCAAGGGTGTTAGTTGTGGATCCAACTCTATGAACATTCATGTGGGAGTGTGGCCACTGCTTAGTTAAGAAGTGGATAGGTGGTGCATGGGTATGGACAAAAATCCTAGATGAAATCTTTCTCCTATTGCCATGGAGTTGGAGCTGACTCATAGGTAACCCTTTAGCAGATTTCTGAGAGTATAAATTGCACATGAGGAGATTACCTATTTGCTTCCCTTGGGGCATCGGGTGGATTTGAACCTCCAAAGAGGTGCAGCCTTTGGATTCGCAGAGCAACTCCCCACATACCACACCACCAAAGCCCCCTAACCTTTCTGTAAGATTTCAAATGCCAAAATGGAAAGAGTCCCATTCATCTTCCCTAGGCCACATATTAAAAACTTTTTTATCCTGAATGCTCCCTCAAAGTACTGATCTTAAGTCCCTTTTTGTGTTTCTCAATTATAATTTAAGGTTTTAAACTATTTAAAAATATTCCAAACAAATCTTTTCTTGAGTACATTTTAATTAATAAGTGCAGAGAATTTCTTTTCTACCTCAAAATGACTTGAGAGATGAAATGAACAAGTTTACAAGCAGCAAGCATGAGGTGGTCTGGCGAGCTTTAACTTCCTTGGTCAGCAGGAACAGTGGAAAGGCTGGAAAGATAGACAGGGCCACAAATCTACTCATTAGGCCACGGACACATCTGTTTCTCACCCAGCAGGCTCAGTCCCTCGGGGTTTCTTTTAAAAGCCTCCCTTTTTATTGGGGATCCCTCCTATTTTATAGAGAGGCAACTCAGCATATCTGTCAATGGCTTTTCTGCCAGCCACCGCTATCCCACAGGCCAGCACGTCTTACCCTGGGAGTGAGGGTGTGTTTGCTGTTGAGGAATAGCATGTACCTTTCTTATTCCAAAAGGGATGGGGGGTGGAAAGCACAAATGAATTGCAGCCCTGAAGCCATTAGTCGGATTTTCTCCCCACGTGCTAGACAGCAGAAGGATGGAGTCATTTGTTTTATCCCTGGAGCACTGAGCATGAGAATGAAATCCCTGGCGGACTTTAAAGGGAATTTAGTGAATTCAGGCATTCCTGAGGGAAGAAGGCATTTCACTTTGAAGTTTTGGGACACAAAAGGGGACTGTGAAGCTGATGCTGGTAGGAATGTTTAAACCAAAGGGCATGAACCCCAAGCCAATAAGAAACAGTTGTACCTTGATTAGGAAGTCTTACCGTTGGGAAGCTATTGCTTATTGAACCTACAGCTACTTGCCTTGCTGAGTGGTAGCTCTATGACGAGTTTCACCTATTTTAAGAAACAATGGAAGAGCAACATAATAGCATCTTTAATTTTTTAAAAATAAATAAATCTGTTTCCTGTGAGGCAGAAGTTAGAGATGCTTCAGATGTCCAATCTGTCTAAACAGCTGCACCATGCCATCACCTCTAACATCAACTCCTCCTCCTCCCCTCATTACTCTCTCCTCTTTGGGCTTCATAATTTATTGCAATATCTTACAGAAATCTCGAGCACCCAAGAAATTAATTTTGCAGTTGTTCAAGTTGGCAAGTTCCAAATCTGTAGGCCAGGTGTCAGTCTGGAGGCTTCTTCTGACTCACATATTTTTAAGGTCAGACAATAAGCTACTTACTTACAAGCTTTAGAAGCTGGTGAAGGAAGTCAGATGTTGCCTCAAGCCCCCCAAACAAGAAGCTAGATGATAATGAGCCAAGTGCAGACTCAAAGTAAAAGAATTAACAATAATAGCACATCCATATATATCAGATAAAGACCATACCTTCAAGACAACTCTTTTTACTTGGCCAAGGCAGTACAAAGAGGTCCCTGACAGCAGATTTTCCCAGTGCAATTCGTCTTTTGATTTCCTGGTTGCTGGTGTCAAGAGCGTTGATCATGGAGCTGAGCAAGCTGTAATTGTTCACAACCTCAATCTCCTCTCTATCATGGTGCTGCCAATTGAACCAGTAGTGAAAATCTTTGTCTTCTTCATGATGTGCTTTATTTCATATTGAAGACTACAGTCCTTGATCTTCTGCAGCAAGCACTTCACGTCCTCGTCAGTTTCAGCAAACAAGGTTGTGTCATCTGCATAATGTAGCTTGTTGATGAGTCTTCCTCCAATCCTGATGCCACATTCCTCCTCAAAAAGCCCAGCTTCCCGAATGATCTGCATATAGATAGTTCTGAAAAGCAATGATGTCAGTCTAGAGACTAAAGTGTGCCTAATCCAGGTCATGATCTTCACAATTACTTGCTATGCTTCAGAGAGCTGAATAATGACTAAGGGTGACAGAAGAATTGAAGTCTTTGAATTATTGTGCTGGAGAAGAATCTTGAGCATACCATGGACCACCAAGAAAACAAACATGTCTGTCTTGGAGAGGGTGAACCAAACTTCTCCTTGGAGCCTAGGACTTTGAAGCTCTGTCTCACATACTTTGGGCATTTGGCCAGGAGAGATCGGTCTTTCGAAAAGGACAGCACGCTTGAAAGGGTAGAGGGACAGCACAGGAGAGGAAGATCTGAGATGGATTGATACAGTAACTGGGACTCTGGGGGTAGGTGTGTCAGAATCAGTGAGAATGGCTCATGACAGGGTAGGCTTCAGAGCTGCTGTGCATAGAGGTTGCTGTGAGTCACAGGTGACTGAATGGGACATAACAACAACAACAACAACAACAAAAAGCAATACAAGGATATGAAGGGTGGTGGCTGGGGTAAGGCTAGTAACTTGAATTAAACCTTTTAATAAAGGAGAGACTCAAGATGTATCTCATCCAATCTTGTCTCAGTAACATAATGAACAACACATTCCTAAATGGGGCCATAAGGATCAGCATAACTCAGAGCTCATTGTATAGTTAGAACCGACTCATACATGCATGGCCCACCACTAGGCTTCTGAGGCTGTAAATGGTACGGGAGGAGATTGTCCTGTTTTCTCCTATGGAGCTGATGACAAATCTGAAATGTTAGAGAAATGTGCGCTTTGAGCTAGCAACACAACTCCCTGTGCGCTAGGCCACCAGAGCTCCCTTACCTCAGACAGAGATTTACAACCCATCACAAAGTGTTGCTTATTATAACTATAAAGGCAATAGTTGCTTATTATAATAGCAACTATTACAATAGTTGCTTATAAAGGCAAAGTGTTGCTTATTATAACTATAAAGGCAAAGTTGTTTATTATAACTATAAAGGCAATTTTAAGTAATTCACCACACTACTGTTACTGCTGCTGCTGCTGCTGTTGCTGCTACTGCTACTACTACTACTACTACTACTACTACTACTACTACTACTACTACTACACTACTGCTACTAAAGCTTGCAAGAAAACACACATCTGCAGGGAAAAAAACCTGGAAGATTCCCTGAGTGGTGCAAATGGCTAAAGTGATCAGCTACTAATCAGAAGATGCAAGGTTTAAATTCACAATTCACCCAGACGTATTTTGGGGGGAAAGGCCTAATGATCTACTTCTGAAAAATTAGCCAATAAAAACCTTATTGAGCACAATTCTACTTTGATACATATGGAGTCACCATGTGTTGGGGCTAGGTCTACAGCAACCAGCTAAAAAAACCCTAAAAGACTTATTAGACTATTGCTTAAAGTGTTTCTAAGAATGATAGAGAGTAAGAGAAGAAGGGTATATGACAAGTTCTCAGCCCACTTGCATGCATGGTCTGGCAAACGGGCTGGGCTTTCAGACCTCAGTATGTACATGGCTGTCCTGGGTGTGTATCTGCAATTCAAATCCAGAAATGCCAACTGACTGCCAACACGCAGAATTCTCTGAAAATACGCTGAGCCTGAGAGCTGGCCTCAGGTATTTGTATCATGTTGCACGGAGCTCAGGATAACTTCTGGTCCAGCATGTTTCCATCAAATTCAAACTCACTGCCTTTGAATTGGTCTTGACATAAGTACTCAGGTTTCCATATAAAGTGACTTAATTGGAGAGGCATGTGCCTCTCACTACACCCTCCTATATACAAGTGGATCCATGAGTTGTGAGGCTACCAGCTTACTCAATGGGAATAAGGAGAATAATCCAGTAATAACACCACTCGGTTCCCGGTGAACCAACTCTCACCTCATATCCTGATGAGTGACAGAGTAGAACTGTGCTCCGTAGCGTCTTCAGCGGCTGAGTTTTCAGAAGCAGGTCACCAGGCCTTTCTTCAGTGGAAACCTGTGGATAGACTCCAACGGCCAATCAAACCAGGGATGCCAAGGAGAAGAGCACTAGATTAGAAATGCTAAATCAAGTCCACTGCGTTGGAAATAACTGACAAGGGTGGAGGTTGTGAAGCTTAATTTCTACCAGCTTCTTGGCAGACCATTTCTGCCCCTGTCATGGGTTATAAGAAGAATTCAGTCACATTTGTTATGTTAGCTGCCACTGAATCAACCAGGACTCAAAGGGACCCACCCAATAGACAACAGATGACATCTTGCCCAATCCTTGTTGTGCTCCCCATCTCCACCACACTCCAGCTCAGCATTGCAGTGACTCTGTCAGTCCAGCTCTGTGTGGGTCTTCCTTGCTTTCTCTGGCCCTCCACCTTTCCTAGTAAAGTACCTTTTTCTATGGATTAGTCCCTCCTGAAAACATGTCCAAAGGAGGTGAGACAGTTTCACCATCATTGCATCTAATGAAAACCCTGTTTTCTCCTCCTCCAAGACAGATTTGCTTGTTCTTTTGGCAGCCCTGGAATATTCAGTACTCTTCTCCAACACCACAATTCACAGGTATCACCTCTTCATCTGTACCCCTTATTCATTGTCCAGCACTCAAGAGCCTTGTACCTTGGTGCCACAGTACTCTTTGGACAGGGTTATTATTTTTAGTAGTTTTACTAAGTTTTGATTCCACTGACAACTAATACTAAAACAGAATCTCTTTTTTGTTAGTTGCCGTGGAGTTAATTTCTATTTATGGTGCCCCTTGTATGCAGAGCTGAACTGTATCCTGAAGTCTGTGACCTTTTGGAAACAAATCACTAGGTCTGTCCTACCAGGACATCGCTGTGTGGATTTGAACCTCTGAATTGTTGAGAACAGTTGAAAGTTTCACTGTTTCCCCACACAGAGATTCCTAGACTTTCTTACTGTAGGAAAAACAAAGAAGGCTGTGTCTCATCTCCTCCAACACTGTGAGCAAGTAATGTTTTCCTGAGCCCTGACTTTCCCCAGGGCCTAGCAGAGAGCTTGCATGCACAGCGCTCAAGTGAAGAATTAAGTAGATGATTAAAAACCAGACCCTAGAGGGACAATGAAATTCCAAACCTGAGTTAAAAGGTGAGGGGTTGTACCCCTCTCCTGCCTAGGAGACAAGTATATTCTTGCTGTTCTGGAAGGTGGGATCCTAAAACTATCCCCTCTGAGAAGGCAGAGGGCTCCTCCCACTGTTCCCTAGGTGCCTGCTGAGGGGGATCACAGGTCTAATCTTTGGCAGATTGCCTTCTTTGTCTCCAGGTAAACTAGGGCTGGAAAGACTTTTAGAGTTATTTGGTTTTTGCCTTCAGGACTCCTAGTCATCCTTGGTTTTTATGATGTTATTGGAAGAGAAGGCCTCTCCCTGCATACTTTGGCATTTGCCGTCTATCTAAAAAGCACTTTGCAGTGTGAGAAATGGAAAGAAGAGGTCCCCTGCCTTGGTCCTATGAGCTCAGGGCTCCTATGCTCAGGCTCTGGACACTGCAGCCCCAAGGGCTTCTGGGTGTCTCCCTTCCTGGCTTCTTTCCGTGAAGACTAGAGAGAGTCACGGATCCCCACAACTAGTAAGCAAATGACTAGTAAGTCATTTCCAAAGAAAGGTTTAGGCAGCAATTAGAGACAGGGATGTTTATAAACATCAGGAATTTAGAAGCAAAATGCTTAAGGACAGTCAGATGCAACTGAGAAGAGGTGTGGCGTAGTTTCCGTCAGTGGGAAATTGATTGGAGGAGGAGGTATCCAGATCCAAGAGATAGTTGAGTCAGGACTGAGAAAGATGGCTGTGCATCAAAAGACAGGAAGAAATTGAGTATTACAGAAATGGAACTACAAGGGCAAGAGACAGAGTTTTTAGAATAAGATAGAATCTCTTAGGAAATTAGGCAGAGAATGCAATAAGGGTGAGTGGCTTCAAATGAGAGTGAGGAGAAGATGAGAAAGCCTTTTTGGTGCCTGCTAGGCATTTGAACTGCAAAACTCAATAATCATTTATTTGTTTGACTCAGTGACTGGGGTAATGGAGGTAGGTGGTCAGAGACCTAAGTTTGGCTCAGGATAGAACAGGGTTCAGAGCTCTTGTACATAGGGTCCCTAGGGTCCCTAGGAGTCGCAAGCAACTCAATGAAACATAACAACAACAACAACAACAATACATCATGGTGAGGATAGAGATGTTGTGTAAATTCTTAAGACTGTAGCAAGTTCCACAACTTGGTACAGGCTTGAAATAATAGAAATTTTTTCTCTGAAAAAATTCTGGAGTCTCTAAGACCATATTCACTGTGTGAACAGGAGCCATTTTCTCTCTGAAGGGTTTTTTTTTTTTTCTCTCTGAAGGTTTTTGGGGTTCCTTTATTGTCTCTTTCAGCTAGTCTGTTATGTGGTGTGCTACTAACCAGAAGACTTCCTGTCTCTAGTGCTTCCAATCTGTGAGTAGGTCTTTGGAGAAGATGGGAGGTTTCCTCCAGTGGAGATGTAGAGTCTCAAAAACCTGGTGGAGGGTCACTCTGAGCCAGAATGGAATTGTTTTTGTTGTGTATGGTTGAGTCGAAACTGACCCATAGCTGACCCTTCAACAGGTTCTTAGAGACAATAATTTGCATGGGAGGAGATTGTCCATCCATTTTCCACAGAGCAGCTGATGGATTTGAACCATGTGCCTTTGGGAATGCAGTGTAGTTTCTTATTTTTTAGGCCACCAAAGTTCCCTAAGAACTGACTAGAAGGTGGTAAGTTTGAAGTTGTCATTTTAAGCTTTTAGTCGTCACAGGCATCTCTTGGTTTATGACCTGTCTTCCAATCTCTGGCACACCCTCCTCATCTGTCATCACGTGGCTATCTTCTCTACATGGTTGTCTTCTCATTTTTTAAAGATACCCATAGTGCTGGCATACAACCCCCCCCCCAAAAAAAAAAAAGAACCCACCCTACCCCAACATGACTTTATGTTTACTTACCTGGTAATATAATGTCTTCAAAGACTTTGTTTTCAAACAAAGCCACATTCATAAGCACTGGAGATTAACTAAAACCAGTTGAACTGGCCCACAGCTAATCTTTCCTTTAATTCTTTTTAAAAAATTCTTCTCAGAAGTAGATTGCTACCTATTTCTCCCACAGGGCCTCTAGTGTGTTCATGCTGACAACCTTTTAGTTCACATGAATACTTAACCACTGCACTATCGGGCCCTGTCTTGCTTGTTAGTTGCCATTGAACAATTCCCACTCACAGCAGTGCAGTGTATAGTGGGAAGAAACACACCCAGGCTTGTGTCAGCCTCAACACTGTGGCTGTGTTCAAGCTTATTGTTGTAGCCACTCTGTCTGTCTGTCTGCCTCATGGCATGATGTTCCCCTGGCGGCATGTCCAAAGAACATGAGACAGAATCTCAGCATCCTCACTTTCAAGGAGTATCCTGGCTATCCTTCTTCCAAATTGAGTTTGTCTGTTATTTCTTTATCCTCTTCATCGCTGTCAAGTCGGAACTGACTCATGGCCGACTCCTCCAGTGAGTTTTCGGAGGCTGTGGATCAAGCTGGAGAAGATTGTCCATCCACCTGCTGTGGAACTGATAGTGTATCCAAACCACCAGAGAAGCAGATGGCAGCACAATTCTCCACGGGTTACACTACCAGAGTGCTAGTTCTTTTTAACAGTCCCAGGTGTTCTCAATACCCCTCACCAACGCCACCAATGCAAAGGCATCCATTCTTTAGTTGGCTTTATTCATTGTTCAGTTTTCACTGGCATATGTTGTTATTATTGTTGTTATATGTTGTTATTGAGCCACTCATAGCTGTGACTCATAGTGGCCCTCTGTACAACAGCTCTGAAGCCTCTGCCCTGTCCTGAGCCAGTCTCACTGACTCCAGTACGCTACCCCCATAGCCCCAGTTAACAATCTATCTCATCTATGGTCTTTCTCTCCTGTGCTGTCCCTCTACCCTTCTGAGGACACTTCTCTAAGGACTGGTCCCTCCTGGCTATGTGCCCAAAGTATGTGAAATGGAGCTTCAATATCCTAACTTTCAAGGAGAAACTTGTCTCCAAGGTAGATTTATTTGTTTTCTTGGTGGTCTATGGCTCAAGACTCTTCTTCAGCACCATAACTCAAAGGCATCAATTTTTCCGTCATCCTTAGTCACTGACCAGCTCTCCGGTGCATAGAAAGTAATTGCGAAGACCATGGCCTGGATTAGGTGCATCTTAATCTCTACATTAACTTTGTGGCCTCTCAGTACTCTGGAGAGGTCCCTGATAGCAGATTTTCTCAGTATGATTCATCTTTTGATTTCCTGACCACTGGTTCCAACATTAACATCACAGGACTTCCTGGTACATGAGATTTGGACTTAAATAATCTTAAATGTGAGACAGGCATCAGTGTGCGAGATCAGCTGCATTGTGAGGTGCAAGGCATCACAGAAGTGACTTGTGGTGTAAGCCATCATAGCAAGCGGTGGCTGTGGGGAGTGAGGTGCCGCACAGGACAGGCAGGAGTGCAAAGGATGCTGATGTAGCAGGGAAAGGACAAGGCACACCCGCCAGGGACTGTGGAGGGATGAGAGGGACAGGACACTGAGTGCATTGATTACTTCTGTAAGGGGAAGAGTCTTCCATCTGCTCCTTTTGGTGAAATGTTTGTCTGCCAGATATTGTTCTAAAGCTATGCATCCACATTATGTTAGACTAGAAAGAACGACTGGCCATCCACTTCTGAAATACAACAGGTCTTCAAAAATCTTATGCACAATATGAAGTGAATGAAAATACCAGGGCTTCAGTCAGGCACACATTAGTCCTTAAAGTGACATGTTTGCTCTTTAACACTTTAAAGAAGTCCTTGACCTCAGATTTGCCTAATACATTGTTTGATTTCTTCACTGATATTCCCATGGGAGTTGGCTGTGGATCCAAGTAAAACAAAATCCTTGACAGCTTTAAACTTTATCATGATGTGAAGACTTTTGTTTTCTTCATGTTGAGGTGTAAACCATATTATAAGCTGTAGTCTTTGATTTTCTTCATTAAGTGCTTCAAGTTCTCTTCATTTTCAGCACGCAAGGTTGTGCCATCTGCATATTACAGGTTGTTAAAGAGCCTTCTTCCAATCCTGATGCTGCATTCTTGAGAGTGTAGCTTTTTAGATTATTTACACAGTACACAGATTGAATAGGTATGGATGAAGGATATGACCCTGCTGCACACATGTAGTATCTCTTGGTTATGTTTGAGTTATTGCCTCCTGGTCTATGCACAGATTTCACATAAGCACAATTAAAGGTTCTGGAATACCCATTCTTCATAATGCTATCCACAACTGGCTATGAGTCACACAGTCAAATGCCTTTATATAGTAGATAAAACATAGGAGAATACTTTTCTGTAATTCTCTGCTTTTAACCAAGACTCCTTTGCTTGCAGATCCCTTTTTCAGTACACAATCTTAAGAGAGGCCACTTAGTATTATGTATACACCTTCTTAGTAATTATGCTTGAAGACTAAGGTTCACCTGCATAAATACCCCTTCTTCTAAAAGCATGGTCTGCCTGTCTAGGTAAGAACCAAAATCCAAAACATAAAAATAATGCAAGTGGAAGAATGTCTATCATTTCAGTGTCATACCGTAGCTTTATCTAAAAGGCCCATCCACCATTACTCACTCTTTATCTGTACCTTCACCACACCACTGATTGTCGATGGGTATCTGCCTCTCCAAAGTTAGCTGTTAGTAATTTTTGCCTTATAGAGAAGCAAATTATGTTTGTCTGGTGGAAAGATAACTCCAAGGGTTGTGGTTATGGCAGGACATGACCCAATTTTTTTCTCTAACGTAGCTGTCTTATTCCACATTCTGTCTTCAATGGCCATAAATACTCAGGACTTCAAATGTTCTTTGAACTAGTTTTTCCAACCGCTGGTTCCCTCAGTAATGAGTTCAATAAATCTTTAACACATGTTTATTCTATAGTTTTATGGACTCATGTTTTGAACTTTTTGGAAATGACCCTTTCACGATTTTAGAGGACCCCTCACGGAAAGATACAAATGGCCTTGCCTGGCAAAGGCTTTAAATTGTGCTGTGATGAGCACCTTGTGTGCTGTTTAAGTGCAGAATGTACTTTGTTGGTTCTCAGGATGAGTCCCTAACAGCACCAGAACTTGAACTTTGTGAACTCTGTTTCTCTGTGTTTTTATTTTAAATTCTGATCTGTGTTTTTACCTTTGTTTCTTATTCCTGGCCAAGCTTTTTCTTCTACATAATAAGCAGCTTCTTTACACATATGTTCCCAGGGACTGATGGGGCCATTTTTTCATTAAGGGTTGTGATGCATCCGGCATGTCAGAAGACTCAGAAATAATCTGTATGTGGTTACTTTATGAGTCGCAAGCGACTCAATGGCACATGACAACAATAACAACTTAAAGTTGGAGGTTCAGGTCCACCCAGTGGTTCTGGAACAAAAGACCTGGAGATTGGCTTCCATGAATTACAATCAATACATACAGCCCTGTAGAGCAGTTCAACTCTGTGCCACATGCACACATACACTGTGAATTGGAAGACTTCACACCAAGAGATCGAGTTGTTAATTTTGGGAGTCTTTAGCTCTCATCATTGTTGTTATGTGCCATTGAGTCACCTGCAACTCATAGAGACCCCTGTGTACAGCAGCCCTACACCCTGCTCTATCCTGTGCCAATCTTATTGTCTCTGACACACCTATTCCCATTACCGCAGTCACTGAATCAATCCATCTTCATCGAGGGTTTTCCTCTCCTGAGCTGTCCTGCCACTCTCTCAAGCATGACGTCCCTCTTTTGCAAAATACATTAATCTCTGGGAGACTTCAATAAATTTGATCATGTTGTTGTGTATCATCAAGTTGGAATTGACTCATAACCGACCATCCAGTGAATTTGCAGAGGCAGTAGATTTCACAGGAGGAGACTGCCTATCCTCCTGTGGGGCAGCTGGTGGATCCAAACTATGTGCCTTTGAGTTGATAGCACGCCCCCTTATCACTGAGCCACCTGTTCTACTTGGTTTGTAGATCATTATAAGAATTTCCCTAGATCTAACATCTCTGTAATTTCTAGAAAATAAAGAAACTAAGCTTCTAATTGTCTGATATGTTTGTCCTGTAAGAATGGAAAAAGTCTTTTTCCTGGAAACTGATCATTTCAAAGTGTCTTAGACTGCTAACCCCAAAGTTGCTTCTCCCTAGTGGTTTGAATGCACCAGTGGGTCCAAGAGAAAGATGGGTGGTCCCTTCGCATGTGATTTATAGCTTCTGAAAACCCACTGGAGGATCATCTGTGAGTCAGTTCTGACTCTGAAAGGTGGAGGGTCAGTGAAAGAGGGGGAAGAACCTCAAAGAGATGGATTGACACAGCATTTCTGCTCTGGCAGGCATGAGGTCACCATGACTTGCTTGACTCAATACTTTATTGTTTGTTTGTATATTGTTTTTTTAAAAAATTATGATTGTTTATCGAATTTGGTGCAGAATGCTTATGAGGCTTAATATTTTATGAAAGATGATCTGGCAGTACAGCGGTTGAGCACTCAGTTGTTATTCAAAAGGTCAGCAGTTTGAACCTACCAGTCATTCTTCTGCATCCCGCAGGAGGAAGAGATGGTTGTACGCTTCTGGGAAGATCATATTCTTGGAAACCCTGTGGAGCAGCCGTGCTCTGTTCTTTGGGCATCTGTGAGGCAGAACTGACTTGACATGAACATGCTGTGTTATCCTTTCTGGGTCTTCTAGAGCAAAGAGGGAGAGTGTGGTTCTGCTAATGACTGAATTCAGATTTTCAGCCTCCAGAGTGGTGAGAATAAATTTCTGTTCTTAAAAGCCACCCACTTTGTGATTTTTGTGCTATGGTAGCCTAAGAAAGTAGGACAAATAGATATCTTTTATAGGGGTAGCACTGAAATAAAAACCCCACCACCATCTTTTCAAGTTTTACCCTTAGGGACTCTCCATCTGTTTCCTAGGCTGTAAATATTTACAGAAGGAACTGAGCAAGCTTTGTCAGAACGCACTTCACCACCAAGACTCCTGTCTAATCCTCCAAATCCTTAAGCAACTTTAAACCTTAGGCTAATAATAATAAAAAAGTAATGAGCATCACACAATTTTTGGGTATCTGACAATTTCCTAAATAAGATAGATTGCTGGAATAGTGGCCCAGCTTCATATGTATTCAGTCACACAGATGGTCATGATGAAATTGTTTATAAATTTGAAACAAGGGACCCACATATTCATTTTGCACTAAGCTCTACAAATTATGCAGCCAGTCTTATATGTTTGTTTTCACACAGGTGTGTAACTTTGCCTGCTGAAGCCAATTAGACTCTGTTGCCAGAGAAGAGCATTCAAGTGCTGAAGCAGCTCAGGCATGCCCTTTCTTGGTTGCCGAAATTAATCTCAAGCAGCAATGTTTTTGCTGACTCCCCACTTATGTATATAGGTCTTTCTCTATGTAGTGTGTGTGTGTGTATTTGTTGTTGTTATGTGCCATCAAGTTGTCTACAACTCATAGCAACCTAGTACACAACAACCCTAAACCCTGTTCTATTCTGTACCAATCTTATTGTCTCCGACCCATCTACCTTCATTACTCCAGTCACTGAATTAATCCATCTCATCAAGAGTCTTCCTCCCCTGCACTGTCCCTCCAGCCTCCCAAACATTACATCCCTCTCCAAGGATGGGTAATATGTCCAAAGTATATCAGATGAAGCTTCAGAATCCCTGCCTCCCAGGAGCAGCCTGGTCTCACCGTCTCCAGGATGGACCTGTTTGTTCACTTAGCAATCCATGGTATAGTCAATACTCCTCTCCAGCACCACAGTTCAAAGGCATCAATTCTCGTTCTATCTTCCCTAGTTATTGTCCAGTTTTCTGATGCAGAGAAAAGAATTTCAAAGACTATGGCCTGGAGCAGGCACACCTTAGTCTCCAGACTGACATCTTTGCTCTTCAGTACTTTGGAGAGGTCTCTGACAGCAGACTTTCTCAATGCAATTAGTCTTTTTTCCCCCTGCCTGCTAATATCAAGAGTGTTGATTGTGGAGTTAAGCAAGCTAAAGCTGTTAGCAATCTCAATCTCTTCATCATCTATCATGATGCTGCCACTTGGCACAGTGGTAAGAATCTTTGTTTTCTTGATGTTGAGCTTCAATCCGTGTTGAATACTGCAGTCCTTGAACTTCTGCAGCAAGCACTACAGATTCTCCTCAGTTTCAGCAAACAGGATTGTGTCATCTGCATAACACAGTTGCTGATGACTCTACTGCCAATCCTAAAGCCCAGTTTCCTGGATAATATTTTCTGTATATAGATTGAAAAGGTGTAGAGACAGGATACATCCCTGGCATACAACCTTCCTGATTTTGAACTATGTAGTGTTTCCTTGCTCTGTTCTGATGACTACCTCCTGGTCCAAGTATACATTTCACCATTTCACATTAGCACAAATCAATCAATCAATCTATCTATCTATCTAGTACATATTAAAGAGTCGTACTCAACTTGATGACACCTAACAATAAGAACAACACTGTACACAGCAGTCAGATTGACTACATCTGTGGAAGAAATAACTGGAGAAGCTCATTTTCAGCTGTGAAAACTAGGCCAGGTGCTGATTGTGGACTAGATCACCAACTGCTTATATGCAAGTTCAAGCATAAGAAGAG
>NW_006399804.1:16936695-16937923 GCF_000299155.1 Elephantulus edwardii | reverse complement strand
GCAGAAAGGGAAGACCCTCTATGAGGTGGATTGATTCAGTGACTGGGGTAATCGGGATGGGTGTGTTGGAGGCAGTGCAATTGGCAGAGGATAGAGCAGGGTTTAGGTCTATTGTACATAGGGTCGCTATGAGTCTCAAGCGACTCTATGGCACATAACAACAACACATACATAGGGAGCTCTGGTGCCCTAATGGTAAGAAATAGTGTTGACAATCCAAAGGCAAGCAGTTTAAATCCACCAGCTGCTCTGTGGAAGAAAAATGGGCAGTCACATCCTGTGGGATTAACTGCCTCTGAAAACTTGCTGGAGGGCCAGCTATGAGTCAGTTCTGACTTGACAGTATATAACAACATATACACACACATATATTATTTGTTAGGTGCCCTGGAGTCTACAATGACTCATAGTAAGTAAGCTTATGAATAACAAAACTCTCATGTCTATTTCCTCAGGCATTGTATCAATCCATCTTAAGGGTCTTTCTCTGTCTCTCTCCCACCATGATGTTTCTTTATAAGGACTGGTCCCTTTTGATACTATGCCCAAAATATGGAAGATGAAGTTTCACCGTTTTTGCCTTTAATGAGGAACCTGCTCGTACTTTTTCTCAGACAGAATTATTTGTTCATTTGGCAGTCTATGGGATATTCGGTACTAATATCCAAACACACATCAATTCTTCTGTCATCCTTAAACATTACCCAACTTCAGATATATAGTAAGCAATTGAAAATACTATGGCTTGCATCAGGCACAGCTTAATCTTTAAAATAACATCCTTGATCTTTACTATTTTTTTATACACATACACTTCTCAAATTTGATGGAATTTTTTTCTGATGTCTTTTTCACTTCTGACCTAAATCTAGTAACTAATTTTTCTTCAGTCCTCAATATTGTCTTTCGTTATTCGTTTCTTTATAAATCTAATCTTTGCCTTTGGAAGGTGAAAACATTACATTAAGCTTACAGATATATTTTAATGCACATAAACTTAGATAAAAACAACACATATCATAAAAATTTACTCTGAGGAAGAAGAAAAGTTGTTCAATGTTGGCATTTTGTCAGTTTAAGTTATACTTCTTGAAGATTCAGAGTTGTCTGGATTTTAATCCTGGGTAGAAAGACGGTATTTTTAGTCAGAAAATTAGTGAAAGTAGACTGTATAGTCCTCCCCCCGCCTCTTTTTTTAAAAAGAGTGTTAAGGCTTTAATTTTTTTTC
>NW_006399804.1:16929114-16935433 GCF_000299155.1 Elephantulus edwardii | reverse complement strand
TCCATCGTGCTGTGTGTTGTCAAGTTGGAATCAACCCAGAGCTGGATCTCCAGCAACTTTTCAGAGGCAGTAAATCGCAAAGGAGGAGATTGACTATCCTTTTCTGACAGAGCAGCTGGTGGACTTGAACCGCTAGCCTTTGGGTTTGCAGTGCAGCTTCTTGCAACTAGGCTACCAGTGCTCCCTCTGGTTTAGTTTAGTAAACTGTATCTATACGGCTTTGTCTGAACCAGTAAATCATAAAACTGAACATCTGCATCTAAACATCTGAGAATGATAATATAACAAATTAGCTGCTGCAACATTGTATGTAGTACATACTATTGATGATAAAATATACAAAAACTTCCCTCCATGAGAATCAGATGGACACATGCACACACACTCCTACACCAGTAAGGGAGTTCTCTGGTGGCCTAGTGGTAAGAAGCTGCATTGCAGCTTCACAGTCATAGTGTTCTCTCTCTGTAAATGATAGATAGATACATAGATACATAGATATAGATAGATAGGTATGGAGAGAGAGAGAGAGAAAAAGAGAGATCTCTCTCCAGTCCTACTGAGTCCGTTCCAACTCAGAGACCCTTCACTGGGTTTCTGAGGCTGTAAAACTTTGAGAGCAGATTTCCTATCATCCCCAGACAGCTGGTAGGTTTGAACTGCTGATCTTCTCATTAGCAGTATAACACATAACTAACCTCACCACTGTAAATAGATACACTGTTCTGTTAAGTAATCCCAGTCGTGGAGGACATTATTAACCACATATTGGTCATTCAAATTCATCAACTGTTCCTAAGGAGAAAGATGAAGAGTCTTCTCCCAAAAAGATTTACAGCCTTGGAAACACAACAGAGAGTCGCTGTGAGTTGGAAATGACTCCACAGCAGTGGGTTTTATCTTTTTTTATCTAGGTGTACAACATGTAAAAATCTTTATGTAATATTATATAATCTTGATTATTGTTATTGTTGAGTACTATCAAGTTGGAATTGATGTATTGCTGACCCTTTAGTGGGTTTTTAGAGGCAATTAATCACACAACGGGTGATTGTCCATCCTTTTCCCATAGAGCAGCTGGTGGGTTCAAACCGCATGCCTTTGGGATTACAGCACAGCTTCTTACTACTAGGCCACCGGAGCTCCCTTCTTTATTATTACCTAATAAAATAAGGTGCACCTGATCTGGGCCATGGTCTTCACAAGTACTTACTGTGTATCACAGAGCTGGACAATGACTGAAGATGATAAAAGGAGAATCAATGCCTTGGGTTGAGGTGCTAGAGAAAAGTATTGAATATACTATGGACTGAAGAGAATAAACAGGTCTGTTCTGGAGAGGATAAAACCAGGCTGCTTCTTGGAAGAAAGGATTTTGAAGCTTTGTCTGACATACTTTGGGAATGTTGCCAGGAAGGACCTGTCCTTGAAAGGGACATCATGCTTGGAAGGGTGGAGGAGAAGCACAAGAGGAGAAGACCCTGGATGAGAGGGAATGACTCAGTGACTGGGTAATGGGGGTAGGTGTGTCAGAGAGTATGAAATTGACTCCGGATCAAACAGGATTCAGAGCTGTTGTACATAGGGTCACTATAAATCAGAGTCAACTTGATGCCACATAACAACAATAACAATAAAATTTTATATAAATTTGTTTACATAATAATATTTTTAGATGGAGTTATCAAACATGTGGTAAGAAGTTGCATTACGAACCCAAAGACATGTGGATCAAAACTATCAGCTGCTGCATGAGCGAAAGATGGGCAATCTTCTCCCATTTGATTCGTTCCCTTGAGGATCCACTGAAGGGTCAACTACATAAAAGCAACAGCAAACTATTTTAAAAAATATAAAATGGATGTGTTGACTGCCATTCATCTAAAACACATATGGGCAACTGCTTTGTAGCCATTTAAAAAACAAAACAGAAATGTTCAGGATCCAAGATGGCGGCGGAGGCAGACACAGCATGGTGAGCTGCGGGAGCAGCGAACCACTTAAAGCAAAGCCATTATGGCCTTCCACAGACTTCGGCTTATTGATAATTGAACACTTAAACAGTTGATGACTGGCCCTCAGTGAAGATCGAGGCTCAACAACAGGAATTCAAGGATTCCCAAGGAGAAATGGATTTGCTCCCTTTCCTATAGGTAACCTTAACACTGAGTTTTACTCCAGAATTGACCCTGAACCCAGTGCCAGTGACAAAAAGGAAATACAACTGATAGCTAATGGAAGCAAAGGAGGATGGAGCCTCTGGGTTCAACCAGCCATCCCCACTGGACCCACCTGGGAAAACACTTTGCAGTCCCAGGGGAGCAAATGACAGGAAAATATCTTCTAACAGAGCAAGACGGCATGCAGCTTTAACCCAAGACCACCAGTAAGGTGATAAAGCGTCCTCCCTTTCCCCCTTTACATCTATGCCCCTGTTCAGCATGAAGAAGCCAGAGAGTTGGCATCCAATTCCCAAATCAATAAGACAGTTGGTTTAATTATCATTGGAGAATGCTTGCCACTCCTCTGTAGCATCTGGTTCCCACTGGACCCTCATAATTTCCTTCACCTGCTCCCCCCACCGACCAAACTGTGCAGCTCTGCAGCTGCATCCTGGCCCATCCTCACCCTTCTGCCCCCAACCCTCACCTCCTTGTACCCCCAATATGTTTTTTCCAATAAAAAAATAAAAAAATAAAAACAAAACATAACATGGCTTTATTATGGCTGTATGTAATCTAATCACTAAAATACATGTGTATTCTAGAGAATTTTCAATTACTTTCCTCTGTATTTTCTTTCTGGCAAAAATAGAACTTATATCCTATATTCCTTTGGAATCTATATCCTTTATGATCCTTCTATGACATTTTACTAGGTATAAGAATAGCTCTGATGTTACAGTCCATGGGGAGACGCATTGTTCACTGAAAGCTGCTTCTCTTTGGTTGGTTGTTTCTCCCAGCAGCTTCCAGGGACAAAGCTAGGCAATCACCTCTTGAACAATTTATAGTCTTGGAAACTCAACAAGAGGTTAAATCTGAGTTGGTGCTGACTCAGCAGTAATGAACTTTTTGGAGTTTACAGTAGAAATAAAGAGACGTGCCAACTTATTACATTACAGTTTAGGCTGACAATCAATGTTAATCAGTTCCAATCCACCAGCCAGACCAAGAGGAAAAGACTGGCAGCCTCCTATAAAGATTTCCGGTCTCAGAAATATGATGGAGGGTTCCTGTGAGTAGTAACAGACTTAAGTAATAGGTTGAGTTGTATTTTGTCTATACTAGAAATCCACCTCCTGCACCATGGGAGAAAGACGGGCAGTCTTCTCCCATGACATTTATAGCCTCTGAAAGCCTACTTGAGAGACAGCTATGAGTGAGTTCTGACTTGACAGCACATAACAAGGACAACAACAATAATGCAAAATCAATACAACTGTCTGTGGCTAACCTTGAGGAGAATGGGAATCCTAGAACATTTAATTGTGTTCATGCAAAACCTATACTTGGACCAGGAAGCAGCAGTCAGAATATAGCAGGGAACCACTGCATGGTTCAGGATTAGGAAGGGTGGGCATCAGAGATGCACCCTGTCTCCACACCTTTTCCATCTAAATGTGGAAGAGATCATTCGGGAGGCTGGACTTTATGAGGATTGTGGCATCAGGATTGAAGGAAGACTCATCAACAACCTGCATTATGCATATAACACAAACTTGCTTGTTGAATGCATTCTTCAGTATGGATTATATCTCAACATAAAGAAAACAAAAGTCCTCACAACTGGATCAATAAATGACATTAGAATAAATAGAAAAAAGATTAACGTTTTTAAGAATTTCATTTTACTTCAGTTCACAACATCTGTGAGAGCAGCAATGAAGAAATCAATTGACATACTATACAAGGGAAATCTGCTTTTTTAATGACTTTGTATACTTGTAAAAGCTGGACGATGAAAAAGGAAAACTGAAGAAAAATTGATGCCTTTGAGTTACAGCGTTGGCAAACAATATTGAAAATACCATGTGGTTTTTCATCTCATTGAGGGTCTTCCTCACCTGTGCTGTCCCTCCAACTCTCCCAAGCATGACATCCCTCTCCAAAAACTGAGCCCGCCTTGCAACATGTCCAGAGTATGTCAGATGAAGCTTCAGAATCCTTGCCTCCAAGGAGCAGCCCTAGGCTTCACCCTTTCCAGGATAGGTGTGTCGGAGACAATAAGATTGGCAAGGGATAGAGCAGAGTTCAGGACTGTTGTTCACAGGGTTGCTATGAGTCACAGGCTACTTGATGGCACATAACAGCAACAACAACATGGGGTTTTGTTGTTTTTTTTAAAAAAGACCAAATATTTCTTGGGAGTGTAGGACCAAAATGTTCCTTAGAAGTAGGAATGATGAGATATTGAACATTCTATCCAATGAGACCCGAAATAGAGAAGAGTATCATGCTTGGTAAAAATCATGCTTGCTGTTGAGTATTGTTGAATTGGAACCAACCCATAACTGACTTCTCAGTAAGTTTTCAGAAACAGTAAGGAGATTGCCTATCTTTCTCCTGTGGAGCAGCTGGTGGATTTGAACTACATACCTTTGTGTTGGGAATGCAATTCCATACCACTAAGCCACCAGAGCTCCCTTGGTAATGCATTGCTATTGTTCTTTATGTACCATCAAGTCACCTGTGACTCAGCAACTCTATGTAAAACATATAAAAAGAGGGATGGTAGAAATAGTCACATTTATTTCTATGCAACATATTTCTCTAACAGCTCAGTAGTTTCAAATGGAACTAATGGACAGATTTTCAAATTCAAGGAGCAGCTCAGACTAAGGCTAATTTTGTACAAGTAATGTGCTATGAATAGAAATGCATTTCAGAGAGTTTTACATTTGATAGGAAGGCCATGACCATTTGTCAGTGCCTTTACTGCCTGCAATATAGTGTTACTCTTGAGCAGTCATCAGCCAGAACCTATAGATCAGTGTGTGTGATTCTCCAGTAGAGATTTTACTTTTCTCCCTTCCGCTACTGCTGGTAACTGTATTAAACCACCAAAACCACTCAGAGTGGTTCATAAAGGATGGTTCAGCTTTCCGCTTATGTTTTCCTGTTGTGAACCAAACACACTGACTTCAGTTGGCTTCCCCTCACAGTGATCCTTCAGCAGGTTTCCAAGGCTGTAAATCTTTACAGAAAGATTGCCCATCCTTTTCCTGCCATCTGACGGGTGGACCAGAGTTGCTGAACTTCCTGTTAGCAGCTCAATGTGTGATCAGTGCTCCTTTGCCAGATGTTGTTTTGTGACTAGAGTTGGCTCAGACTCATAGTCCCCTCGATGAAAGAGAGGGAAAGGCCTTCAACCAGGTGAATTGACAAAGTGACTGCTGCAATGGGCTCAAGTATATCAGGAAGTGTGAGCATGGCACAGGATAAGCTAGGGTTCAGATCTGTTGTTCAGAGGGTCACTATGGGTTTTAGTCAACTTGACAGCGCCTAACAACTGAATGAATGTTATTGACTCTTAAGTACAACAGAATGAAATCCTGCACTATCCTGAATGATCCTCACAATTTCCACTGTGCTTAAACTAATAGTTAAAGTCCCTCCGTCAACCCATCTCATTAAGGATCTTCCTCTCCTGCACTGACCCTCCCCTTTTCCAAGCATATCTTTTATCAGGAATTGGGTCCTCCTGGAAGCATGTCCAAAATATATGAGATAGTCTCATCGTCTTTGCCTCTAAGGAACATTCTGCCTGTACTTCCTCATAAACATACTTATTTGCTTTTTGGAGAGCCCATGGTACAGTCAATATTCTTTGCCGAAACAATTCTAAGGTATCAATTCTTCTTAGGTCATTCTTAATCATTATGCAACTTTGAAGTGTTCTCTAGCACTTTAAATAAACTTTTTGTAGCAGATTTTCCTGATGCAATACGGCTTTTGATTTCTTGACTGTTGCTCCCATAGATGTTGGTCACGGATCTAAGTAAAATTAAATCATTGACAATTTTAAACTTTTCTCCATTTGTCATGCTGTTTATTGGTACAAGTGTGAGGATTTTTTTTTCTTTGTGTTGGGTGTAATCTATACTGAAGGTTATTTCACTCACTCACTCATTGTCATCTAGTCAGACATGACTCATTCGCTGACCCTCCAGGGGGTTTTCAGAGACAGCAAATCATATTAGAAGAGATGGTGGATACAACTAGAGATACCATTTGACCCAACAATTTACACTACTGGGAATATGCTCCAAAGAGACCATAACTGACATCCAAGCAGACATATGCACATCCATGTTTAT
>NW_006399804.1:16927749-16929014 GCF_000299155.1 Elephantulus edwardii | reverse complement strand
GAACAAACTGGGAGGAGGGTAGAGAGAATAGTGCAACAATGAATGAATGGAAACCCAAAATCTCTGTAAATGTTTATGAAAATTAATACAATATAATAAAAAAGAAAATAATTCATGAAGAATGCAAAAAGTCATTACAAAGAGGAGAAAGAAAAGACCAGGATGAATATCAGAAGAGGCTCTGAATATAGCACTACAATGCCAGGAAGCCAAAGCAAAGTGAAGAAATCAAGAAGATAGAGAGCTAAACAGAAGATTTCAAAAGGCAACATGGGAAGATAAAGAATTATAGTGAAATGTGCAAGGAGCTGGAGTCAGAAAATCAAAAGTGGTGAACTCATTCAGCGTTCCTTAAGCTGAAGAAACTGAAGCGCAAATTCAAGCCTCAAATTGTAATACTTAAGAATGCTGAAGGCAGAATGTTTAATGACCCAGGAAACATGAAAAGACATTGGAAGAAGTACACAAAGGTACTAAACCAAAAAAGAAGTGACTGACACAGAAAAATTTCATGAAACAATAAGAGCCTGTGGTGAAGGAGGAAGTTCAAGCTACTCTAAAGGAATTGGCAAAAACTGGAATTGATGGCATACCAATTGACTTATTTTAGCAAACAGGTGCTGCCCTAGATGCACTCAGTATGTTATGCCAAGAAATCTGGAGGGCAAATACCTGGCCAAATGACTGGAAGAGATCTGTTTATTCCCATTCAAAAACAAAGGTGCCCCAACAGAGTATGGAAATTACTGAACGATATCATCAATATCACAAGCAAGCAAGGTCCTGAGGAAGATTATTCAAAAAACAACTGGAGCAGTACATCAGCAGAGAACTGCCATATGTGCAGGCTGGGTTTAGAAGAGGCTGTGGCACTACGGACATCATAGTCAATGTTAGATGGACCTTGACTAAAAGTAGAAAGTATGAGAGGAATGCCTATCTGTGTTTCTTTGGCTATACAACGACATTTTGCTGCATGGATTACAGCAATTTGTGACTAACCATGAGAAAAATGGGGATCCCAGAACACTTGATTGTTCTTATGCCAAACCTATAGTTGGACCAGGAATCAGTAGTCAGAACAGAGTGGGGAAACACTGGATGTTTTAGGATAAGGAAAAGTGTGCATCAGGTATACATCCTGTCTTCATACCTTTTCAATCTATATGTGGAATACATCATTCAGGAGGCTAGACTTTATGAGGAGGAATGTGGAATCAGGACTGGAGGAAGACTCATAAACACCCTGTGTTACGCAGATGACA
>NW_006399804.1:16904282-16920447 GCF_000299155.1 Elephantulus edwardii | reverse complement strand
GTATTATGGTTATTACAAGAGTCCAGAATGAAGGTTGCATAGTGGAGTGCACTCGGGGCAGTGGGAGGGGTGTGGGGGGATTGTATACCAAAGAAGGAATCTTTCTTTTGCTTTTCAAAGAGAGGAGCAAACTGGGCAGGGGAAGGACTGGGCAGAGAGAAAAATGCAACAATGAATGAATGGAAATCCAAAATCCCTTTAAATGTTCATTAAAATTAATTTTTTTTTAAAAAAGAAGAGATGGTGGAGTTGAACTATGCACATTTAGTGGGCAGCACAATATGCTACCACTAGGCCAACAGAGCTCCCTATTGAAGACTGTTGTTGTTGTTGTTGTTGTTATATACCTGTGGAGCTGCAACCAACTCATAGCTGACCTTCCAGAGAGATTTCAGAGGAAGTAAATCACATTAGAGAAGATTGTCATCTTTTTCCTGCTGTATTTTAATCATGTGCCTTTGGGCTGACGGAGCAGCCCCTTACCACAAAACCATCAAAGCTCCACTGAAGGTGTAGTCTTTAGTGTTCCTTGTTGTTATGTGCTGTCAAGTCTCAGACCCCATGTACAGCAGAACCCTGCTTTATCCTGAGCCAACCTTATTGTCTCTGACACACCTACCCCCATTACCCCAGTCACTGAGTCAATCCACCTCATGGAGGGTCTTCCTCTCTTGTGCTGTCCCTTCACCCTCCCAAGCATGATGTCCCTTTCCAAGGACTGGTCCTGCCTTGCAACATGTCCAAGATATGTCAGATGGAGCTTCAGATTCTTTAGTAAGTTCTTCAAGTGCCTTTCACGTTCAGCAAGCAAGGTTGTATCATCAGCATATGGAGGTTGCCAATGAGTTTCCTTGCTTGCCTGTTGTTAATTTGCATGAAATTGGCCCTGCCATCCCTATACCACAGAGTAAAGCATTTTCTTATTCCTGTGGCATCTTCATGCTGCTGCTGTGTTTGAGTCCACTGTTTCAGCTATTGTATAGTGCCTTACAATCTACCATATTTTCTTGTGATATATAAGGTTTTCGTTAGCTTATTACAGCAAGCAGGTTGCCAGACCCTTCTTTCTAGTCAATTGTAGTCTGGAAGCTCTG
The DNA here is from genome assembly GCF_000299155.1 of Elephantulus edwardii. Lineage (NCBI taxonomy): Eukaryota > Metazoa > Chordata > Mammalia > Macroscelidea > Macroscelididae > Elephantulus > Elephantulus edwardii. The sequence continues at coordinate 16,919,353 of NW_006399804.1, read as the reverse complement.
CTGAGATCTGTCTACCAAAGGTAAGCTTGCTGGTGTTTGAAATAACTGGTGGCATAGCTTGCAGCATCATAGAAGCATGACAATGATAGAGCCACACTCTCCCTGAAGGCTCTAGAAGAAGACCCTTTCCCGTCTTGCCTATCTTCCTGTCTATTATGCAGCTAGCTGTAATGTAATTCCATAGTCACACAGCCATCTTCCCTCTGCATATCTCTGTGTCACTTTGCCTCTTTTATAAGGACACCACTCATTGCATTAGGAGCCACCTGTCTCCAGTATGACTTCATGTCAACATTACTGATACATCTTCAAAGGTCTGATATTTCCAACAATGTCTTATTTATAGGGATTAGGACTTCAGTGTATCTTTTTTTTTCTTAAAGAGAGAATCTTATTAAATCTTTAGTCTTTTTTTGTTGTTGTTATGTACTGTTGAGTCACTTGCAACTCATACTTACCCCATGTACAATATACTTAAACTCTGCTCTGTCCTGTGCCTATTGCACTGTCTCTGACACTCCCATCCCGATTACCCCAGTCATTGAATCAATCCACCTCATAGAGGGCTTTCCCCTCCTGCCCTGTCCTTCCACCCTCTCAAGCATGATGTCCTTCTCCAAGGACTGGTCTCTCCTTACAACATGTCCAAAGTATGTCAGACAAAGCCTCAGAATTCTTGCCACCAAGGAGCAGCCCAGTTTAACCCTCTCCAGGATGGACCTGATTGTTTTCTTAGCAGTTCATGGCACACTCAATATTCTTCTCCAACACCATAGCTCAAGGGCATCAATTCTCCTTCTATCCTCCCTAGTCATTGTCCAACTCTGATTGTAAAGACCATGGCCTGTATCAGACATACCTTAATCTCCAGAGTGACACCATTGCTCCTCTGTAGTTTGGAGAGGTCCCTAACAGCAGACTTTCCCATCGCAATATGTCTTCTAATTTCCTGGCTGCTGATGTCAAGAGGGTTGATTGTGGAGACAAGCAAACTAAAGCTGTGAACAATCTCAATCTCTTCACCATCCATCCTGATGCTGCCGATTGGTCCAGTGGTGAGAATCTTTGTCTTCTTGACATTGAGCCTCCAAAGAAAGCTATCCTCTGGCAGTCAGAAACCTTTACAGAACTTTGGACAAGGATGGATAAGCAGCTACAACAGTGGACTCAAGCACCAAGGAGATTGTGGGGTTGGTACAGGACCAGGCAGTTGCTCAAGTGATTCATTCTGCTGTACATGGGACCTTTAGGAGTTGGAGTAATCTTGTGTACAAGGAGGTGGAAAATGCTTCAGATTAACTTCTGGGTGTGAAACCCATTGAGAAGAATTTCAGTTTCTATCTTGAAATAAGGTCAATAAAAGAAACCCCAAATCTCAGGAATAATACATGAACAATATATTGTTGTAAAAATGTAATTGGCTCATAGCTGATCCTCCAGAAGGTTTTTCAGAGGCTGTGAATCACACTGCACAAGATTCCCATCTTTCTCTTGCACAGTACCTGGTAAATTTGAAATGCAACTCCGTATTTCCTAGCCCAGTCCACATTAGGTTCTTTCTGAAGAGGGAAGATTTACTATACTAGCAGGAAAAAGCTCGTTTATTAACTAATGCCTTTTACTGTTCTTATGTAAATTATTAAGATCAATGTGTAACTAAAAATTGTCTTTGGGGATTATATATATATATATGATTTCTTTATTTTGGGGGATTCTATATAACTTATTTGGGGGAGTATATGTGATTTCTATATTATTTATTCTATATGGTTTGAACTCTATCCGAAACCTGGAAATGAGCTAAAGAAGGATAGCACGTCTTTTCATTGGAACATTGTCTAACTGGTCTATCCAAGGACTATTTAATTATCTATTATTATTTCATTACCTTTCTTTGACTCATTGTTTACTATCAATTAGGGCCCAAGATCTTTATAGCCATGTGCTAACTTGCAGATTTTTACCCTAGAAAGGAGGAAATTATCCCTACCTCGTGGAAAAGATAACCTCACATGCTAGGATTTTCTTGCCCTAAAGGATGTTAGCCATATTTTACTTTCCAATGTAGCAATCTTATCCTAGCTTTTTCTTTTTCTTTTCCATATTCAGTTTCTCATTTTTCAAACCCAGCTTTTATTATCTTACTGCTTTTCTCTTTGAGGAGTTAAATCAACCTCTGATTCTAAATCTTTGAAAAGTATGCTTGTATTAGTTACACAGGCCAATCATTATGACAGTGTAGGCAACTTTGACTTTGTCTCTTCCTTAATCTATGAGAGACCAGAGATTTCCTTTATCTACGTTGACAGAGAATACTTGGGTGTATTTGGCTTGTATGAAATTTAAAAATCTATTTCTGCATCATTTACAGAGTTTTAGAGAGTGGCATGAAAAGGAAACTAAGGCATGAAGAAGATGAATTTTTCTAACAGATATGGAATAAGTACAATAATTTACTGTCCAGTGGAATATTAACATAATGCCTCTCCCTGTCTATGCATAATTTTTTATATGTATCTGCACCTTGGATTGTGAATTTCCAAAGCTAGAGGGATAGGGCTTGTTTTATTTTGTGTATCTCTGATGGTTTCTCAGAGGTGAACAAGTATTCAGCAAGTGCTTTTTTTGATGAGATAGAAACAAAAGAAGAGATGTTTCTGGAAACAGACATTCTGGAAATTGCAAGAGAAAGCTGTTTAGAGGTCAAGGGGGTGACTACTCCGCTGTTTGAAACTACTTTAAAGAAAGCCCCCCTCCCGTGGGAGTGAGTCAGAACACCCCTGCTTTTAAGCTCTTCCCACATGCCTCCCTGAGGCCCTGTATGGGGAGGTATTAGCAATGTCATTACCTATGAAGATCTCTGCTTAGAGCAGCAGTTTTGTTACTGTTGGCAGATATATCGAGTGGATGGCCAAGAAAGGATGTGACATAAATTCAACAATTTAATCCTGAAAACCCCGTGGTTTCAAAGCTGGTCATTTCTTGTCAGAGCTTTGTTTTTCCTCTTTGGTCATAACAACTGGACTTCCAGGGGGATTACTCCTTATTCCAGATGAAGGACATTTTCAGAGCCAACTTTCCAGGTCTTTCCAGATTAAAAAAAAAAGAAAAGGAAAAGAAAAACAATAAAGGAGGAGGGAACTTGGCTTTGAATAGTAACCAGGGACACCATATTAAGAAAAAGCTATTAATATGCTTCCTAGCAAAGCAGTTATTTTTGAACAATTAAAATGTTTTGTTATGGTGAAAAATAGAATATTTTTATGGCATATCTGATCATAAACATTAAACTGAAAACAAAACAAAACAGAACAAAAGTCAGTTGATATCAACTAGATTTTAAGTTATGGTGACCTCATGTGTGTCAGAGCAGAAATACACTCCAGAGGGATTTCAACAACTGATTTGTTTGCAAACAGGTTGCCAAGGCTTTCTTCTGAGGTAGCTCTGGATGGCTTTGAACCTCCAGTGTTTCTGTGAACAGCTGTGTTTGTTAACCATTTGAACCACCCTAGAACTCCTCGTAAATATTCCACAAACAGGGTCAGTTCTAACTCCTAACAACCTTATAGAACAGAGCAGAGCTGCCCTCCAGGGCTTCCAAGGCTGTGACCTTCACAGGAGCAGACTGACACATCTTGCTCCCACAGTGGGACCCAAGGGGTTTGAACTGCTGGTCTTTCAGTTTGAAGTCAAGAACTTAACCACTAACTATGACAGCTCTGTGTCTTTCATTAGACCTCACAAACATTCCACACCCAAACCAAACACATTACTGTGGAGTCAATTCCAATTCATAAATACTCTACAGGATAGAGTTAAATTGCCAGTCTTTCTCCTTCAGGCAGGCTAATGACTTTGAACTTCTGAATTTTCAGTTAGCAGCTGTGACTTTGACCACTTTATTACCAGTTCCTCTCATAAACACTAAAAAACCCCAGACACCCAAAAACCACCAAGCCAAATTACTACTGTTGAGTCAGTTCCAACTCACAGAGGCTCTCCATTGGGTTTCTGAGGCTGTAAGTTTTTTGTGAGAGAAGACTGCTCATCCGCTCCCTGCTGAGTGCCTGGGGGACTTGAACCAATGACATTTTTATTTCTAGCTCATTGTAGTAGTATTATGCCATCAGAATGCCTTTCATAAACATTAATCTCTCTGCCTAACATTGAAAATAAAAATAAAACAAACCCTATTGCTGTTCAATCCAGCTCAACTCATCTGGGTAGGCTTCCAAGGCTGTAAATCTTTGTCAGAGGCAACTGCCCATCTTTCCCCTCAGAACCACTGGTGATTCAAACTGCTGCCTTTTGGTTAGCAGGCCTGCACATCACAAACTACTGCATCACTAGATCCTTGTTTATTTATTATACAGTGAAAAGGTATAGGACAAAACCTTCACCAATTGAACAAGTTCCATATACCCCATTGTGTGACACTGATGGCATTCTTCATGCTTGGAAACCATTGTCACTATGCTGCTGTTGTTGATTGCCATTGAGTCAAGCGCGACTCCTAGCAACTTTATGAACAAAAGACCTAATGCCTTTATATAACATATTACTTCATAGAGTTTCCAGAAGCATGTGGTTTAGGAAGTGGATGCCACTCCTGCTTTCAAATCTGTTTTACAACTGGGAGCTCCACCAAACACTGTCCACATGGGGAAGCCAGTCTGGTGTTTGATACCCCAATGGTACAAGGTTCAGTATCACAGCAACCCAGGTTACTTCATACTGCACATTGACAGAGAGTGATGTACAAAGAGTGGAAGAGTGTTCCTCCAGATATAACAGCACTAGTTTCATTTAGCAGTGGCAAAGTGTCAGCAAGTTGAATACGACTGAGAGTAAATTTTGCACAAAAGACCTGAACTCTGTTCTATAATTAACATCATTCCTGTACAGAACTCTGTTCTGTAACTATCATAATTTCTATACATTTATAGAGTTTACAGAGTTTATAGAGTTTCCAGAGGCATCTAGTTTAGGAAGTGGATGCCACTCCTGCTCCCCAGCATAAATCAATCTGGAAGCTCATCAAAACATTGTACATAATGGGTAACCATTATGGTATTTGACAAGACTATGGGACAGAGTGCAGCGTTAGAGCTACACCAAGTTGTTCAGTTCAGCACATAGACAAAAGATTGCTGTATCGTTTAAGGAATATTCATTTGAAAGCCACACCTTTGAGCAGATCTCCAGCCTAAGCAAAGGCTCAAGGACGCCTGCTTTGGGGGGTGAAAGAGCAGTTATATACATCAAACATGACACCAACAATTTCACTTACAGCCACCCTCCATTGGTTTTTTGAGGCTGTAAATCTTAATGTAAAGAGGCTGATCATCTTTCCCCCAAGAAGCCACCAGTAGATTTGAACTACTGACCTCTTGATTAGCCATGCAACACATTGCTAGTCACCAGAGCTCCTTTATTTCGTCTAACTGAGATTGTATAGTATCTGTCTTTGCAATCGATTTATTTCACTGAGGATGTTTTCTAGGTTCATTCTCTCCTTTAACATTTAGAGACTATGGGCATAAATGTGGCTTAAGGGTAGGATTTATTTTCAAGGGAAATTTGGAAACAAAGCCAGAAATATGTTAAGGGATCTTGGCTTTGGTCTCTTTAGCATTGTCTTGTGGTATGGTGAGAATGCTGATTTAAGATTAAATGCTTGGATTACTGGAGATTTGGCCTTGGAGATCAGAGAAGTGGCCTAGGAGAAGTAACTGCTTGAACCTCAGTTTCCTCACCAGTAAAATGTGGCAATCACATCAACCTCATGATGATGGTATGATGGTATGAGGATAAAAGAAAATCAAGTCAAAATATTGTTGCTGTGTACCATCAAGTCAGAATAAATCTATAGTTGACTCTCTGGCAAGTTTTCAGAGGCAGTTAATCACACGGAAGGAGATTGCCCATCCCTCTCCCACAGAGCAGCTGCTGGATTTGAAACATGTTTCTTTGGGATTGCAGCACAGCTTCTTGCCACTAGGCTACCAGATATAAGAGCTCAATTTTTTTGAGAGCCTATTATTATATGCCAGACACTACGCTAAGGGCTTAAAACTTATTATATCATTTAACCTGATGCAGGAACTGTATTTTTCGTTACCACTTGACAGATAGGGAAACAGAATAAGTCAGCTACTTGCTTAAAATTTCACAGCTGATTTATAATGAGCTCTACTGATCAAGAAGGTAAAGAGTTGTTTTACCAACGGGTATTGTTGTTGTTGCTGGTGGATTCAAACCATGTGTCTTTGGGTTGGCAGAGAAGCTTTTTAGGCTACCAGTGTTCCCTAATCCAAAGGTTGTTGCTGTTGGTTGCCTTTGAGTCAAATATGACTCATAGTGACTCTATGAACAAAAGGTCTGAAGTCTTTTTATAAATATCATCATTTCTCAAAGTTCATAGAGTTTCCAGAGGCATGTTGTTTAGAAATCCAAAGGTAGATAGTTTAAATCTACCAGCTGCTCCACAAGAGAAAGTTGGGTTCTCTCCTCCCATACAATTTGCTGCCTCTGAAAACCTGTAAAAGTATCAGTTATGAGTCAGTTCTGACTTGAATGAGTTGAGTTGCAAATGTGATGGAACTGGTGAGCAAACCCAGGATACTCATTTGCTCTATTTATTCCATTCCATATAGCATTGCATGTGGAAGGATCTAACACAGTATCTGACAGTAATTTGAATTAAATTAATTTCAATAACTCCAAATAACTGAAGTACAAACCTAGCATTTTATAGCATCTCAAGATCTTAGCCCTACCTAGTGGCTTGTTGTTGCTACTGAGCTGTCAAGTTGCAACTGACCCTCCAGGGTGTTCAGAGGGAGTAAATTGTGCATCTTCCTTTTACAGAGCAGATGGTAAATCTGGGCTGTGTACTTTAGGGTTGGCAGTGCAATTCTTAGTCATTGGAGTGGCTTAATGGTATGGAAATGTGCATTTACGAGGGCCTGTGAAAACCACTGGAGGGTCAGTTATGAGTTGGTCTGGCATGACCATACACAGCAACAAAAGAGCTCCTAGCAGTTGAACACCAGCAATGTCTGTACTGTTAACATGGGCCAATGGACAAGGTCTCAGTAAATGTATATAGCATTGGCCAAACCCCATGCTGGCACATCTAAACCTTCAAATGATAAAGTATCCCTTAGGTACCAGACACTGATTCTTTCTTATAGTCTGATCAATTCTGTATTCCTTTTTTAAATATCACACTTTATAGCTAACAGAGGCTTCCTAGTGAATATACTTCTTTAATAATTTATGCATACTCAAGCATCCTTTTGGATGTTAACTATATGTAATATTGCTTCCATGCAAAAGACCTAGGTTGAATTCCCCACCAACGTACTTCATTCTCAGCCACCACTCAGATCTGTCAGAGGTAGTGCGTACATTGCTCTGGGGCTGAAGAGCATTCCCTAGAGCTTCCAGATGAGAATGGGCTATGAAGGAAAGTCTTGTGCCTGACTTCTGAAAACCAGCCACTGGACACCTTGTGGATCATAATGCTCTGACCTGTAACCCATCTTCTGGAGGTGGTGAGGAATCCAGCAGTGTTTGCTTGGGGCTGCTGTGGACTGGGGAGCAATGTGACATCAAACAACTCTGTTGTTTATGACAACATGTAGTTGGCAAATGGAGCTCAATCTAAGGATGATGGTTAAGCGCCATACATAAGGCAGTGTAGGGAGGGAAGGAAGAGGATATATGTATCCCCAAGGGACAAGACACAGTGAAACTGAAGAAGAAAAGCATACAGTTGACGGCCAGGAGAGATGCCAGGGTCTGAGAAGATCTAGAGGAAAGATTGATAAGCTGGGTTGGAGATGAACACTGAGCTTCCATCACTGTACAATAGAGACTCAGACATTTTTATTTATATACAAAGGGTCAAGGTGACTTCATCAGTCCAGAGGGTTTGAAAATGCCTATCCAAGTGGATTGGCACTGGGTTTTATCTTAAGGGTCTTAAGAAACAGAATATTTAAGCCTGAGTGAAGACATGACCAGATTTGCATATTTAAAAGTTCACTGTGGGCAGAGGACGAATGAAAGATTGAAGGAGATGGAATTTAAAGTTTGAGAAGGGCTATTAAAGTAATCCAAGCAAGAAATAATGAAGAGATAAATTACTGCGCTGGCATTGGGAATAGCGATGAGAGGGCAATGTTCAAGAGGCAATTAAGAGACAATGTTTTCAGGTACTGATGATAGACTGGTTGTTGAGATGAAAGAGGGAGGGAGGAGTTAAAAGTAATTTCAAGCTTCTGACTTGGACACTAGGAGCATTTTCCTTCCACCAACTGAAATGGGAAAGAGCAGATTCATGGAGGGGAGGAGGGTGAAAAAAAAGCTTATTTCATTGATACTCAAGGAAGGGGTTAGTAGAAGCACAGCAGTAATCAGGCCTTCGGATGAGTTGGACTGGACTAGTTGAATCAAAAGATCCATAAGACAGAAAGTTGTGAGTATAGCTAAGTTCTAAATTGGAGTCTATGAATTCTTCACACTTAGAATTATCTGTGGAGTGTTTGGGTAGTACAAATGGTTATGCTCTTGATTACTTGCCCAAAGATTACATGTTCAAATCTATCCAGTGGCCCACAGGCCTGGTAATGTTTCTGAAAGATCACAGCCTACAAGCTGAAGTCAACTTGGCAGCACCTAACAACAGTGCAATGGCCCATTGGACTATGGTTGATAAATTTTCACTGGCAATCATGAAATTGCTGTTGTAGTTTTTTATTATTGTCACTATTAAGATTCTACTAATTATTTATTATTCATCCCTTAGAAGGATCTCTGGTCTTCAAATGACTTAAAACCATAGTAAAAAAAATATGATTATAAGGAATCTATTTGTAATTTTCTTCCTCTGCATCGTTGTATCTGCAGACATTTTCTTTCCACTTTTTCAGATCGTGCTTACGTTATAGCTCCCTTGGGAAACTATTAATCACTAAAGCTTCCTCCGAACACCCATTCCTCAGGGATAAGTATTATATGACTCAGGGTACCCAACTAGAATGCCACAGGCCTCATTAACCTAGTAATTGGTTCAGGAATAAGTCTGCATCCAGTTAAATTCTTTTCTTTGGTTGTTTCAAGGATACTCGAAGAGAGAATCTATCTTTTTGGTAAAGTTGTTAAATTTGAGGGCAAGACTATATGGAATGTTGCTGCCAGCTTGTCTCCTTTGATGAGATCCTGACACAAATTATACCTCTTGATTTCTGAGTTATGCTAGCCAATTAAAATCTTCTATTCTTTTTTCATTTTCTTGGTCTAGTTTAACTTCTTTTTCGTGTCCCCCACCCCCACTTGTGAGCAAGATAGCCCTCACAAACATAGGGTCTTTGTAGTTAATTCTGATTCATGGTTACCAGATTTCCAAACCTTTAAGTCTCTTAGGGAGGAGACAACCTCATTTCCTTCTGTGATACAGCTGGTGGGTTTGAACTGCCAATTTTTTTCAATTAGCAGCAAAACATGTAAAAGTCTTTCCATGTCTTTTGCCCATTTTGTAATTGGGTTATCAGTCTTTTTTTGGAGGCCCAGCATTATTCTGTAATTTTTGTTGAGACCCTTGTCCGAGATAGTATTGCCAAATGTTTTTTTCCCAGACAGTAGATTTTCTTTTTGCCCTATTGGAAACAAACTTTTGATGCACACAGGAATTTAATCTGTAGAAGGTCTCATTTATCAATTTTATCTTCTCCTGGTATTGCATTTCTGGCTGTATTTGTCATACTCTTTATACCACTGTCTAGACCTTCTACGTAAGCTTGCTCCTACTTTGTCTCTTATGATTTTTATGGTTTGGGGTTTTACCACTAGGTCTCTGATGTATCTTAAGCTGATTTTTTGTGCATGATGAGTGATGTGGATCCTGCTTCAGTTCTCTGTAGCTAGCAGTGCCCTTTGGTAAATCTTTAGATATACCAAATCTTCAGATCGACCAAAGAGTCTAAAATGCCTTTAGAAATTATTTGCCTGTTTGGTCTTTTAAAATTAAATTGGTCACTTGTTAATTATTGTGATTAAATGTATGCACAAGTGTTTGCTGTTCAACAATTTGTGCTTGGAGAACTCAGTGACAATTGATTACATTTTTCATGTTGTGCAATCAAATCATTCTACTACCATTAACATAAACTCAGTGCTCCCCAAGCAAGAATTCTCCCTGTCCTCCAGCATGTCTTTTATTATGAGAATATATTAATATATTACATAGAATGATAATAACAATAATGAAAAAAAGCAAATAAAAGCTAGCAATCCTAAAGGCAAAATTTAAAACATAAGGGGAAAGTGACTCTTTGGGCTGTATTGTTTCTATTTTTATTAGTGAGTTGTAAGAATTCCTTAAACACTCTGGATACAAGTTTATTATCAGATATGTGTTATTAAAATATGTTCTTCTATTCTAGATGTTGTCTTTTATCTTGTTATGATGCTCCTTGAAGTACATAAAATTAAAAGTTTTTAAAAGTCCAATTTATCTATACTTTTATTTGGATTGTGGAATATAATATAAAAAAATGTGTTGCCTACCATAGTATCACAAAGATTTACATCTAGGCTTTTTCCTAGGTATCAAGTCTTACATTTAAGTCTACGATCCAATTTGAGATAATTTTTACACTCCATCTCGTTTTGCACCTTGTTCTTTTTGCACTGATCAAACTGTGCCAAAATTCCTGGTATTTGCACCAGACATCTCCCTTCAAAGCTTTGCTTTTGTTGGATTTGCCAAACAAAGACAAATCCACTGCACTTGAGCCAATTTCAACTCATGATGACCCTCTGTCAAGTCTTTGAGACATTCGTCCATAGGAGAGGAGACTGCCTGCCTCTCCTTCCTGCTGTGGAGTGGCTGGTGGGTTTGAAATCCCAACCTTTCTGTTCAGAGACTGATAAGCAACACATGATACCATTCTGGTCCCTCTGAAGGTTCATAGTCTTTATTTTCCCCCTAAAGGCTTTGAGTAGATTGCAGTAAATAAATCTGCTTTATTCTAAATTGCATTTGGTATAAGAGCGTGGTGGATACTCTAAGTTATCTCCTAGATGCCCTTCCGGAATGAAGTAATTGTTGACCAGCTGCTGGCAGTACTGGGAACTTATCCTCAAGTCTTTCTTAACCTTCTTTGGTACTGGGTCAGCCCCCAAGAGCCTCTTAGACACCCACGGTAAAGTCTGAACCTGGGATGGACCACGTCTAATAACTGATTGGCACGAACATTTAAAAGCTTGACCATCTTCCCCCAATTCAGGACAGCTTGGAAAACTCCCCACAGGGTGAATGAAGGGCGTTGGAGAAAACATCACAGCCTGACTTTTCCCCCTGTCCAATTCTGCTTGCTTCTCTTCACACCTCTTCCTAAAATGTTGAGTCCAAAATTGTGTCAAAAATTCTCATGTGAAAAACTGTATTACAGAGTCTATATCTCAGGGAACTAAAAAGACAGAAATTATTCTTATTTATTGAAATAGGCTCTATTAATTTTTATAAAACATCTAACAATACCTCCTGGAAGTGTGCTCAGAAAACATTAGTCTGGAAAATGGAATATGGCAGAGCAAGACTTAACAACCAGAACTAGTTTGATTCTGTCTAAGCTTCAGAATTTCATTGATAAAATGATCTCAATAAAACAAGGTTGCAGGGGGCTGGAGGGAGGAAAAGAAAACAACAGGGTAGCACAATTTGGTAGGTAAAGAGGGGGTAAAGCAAATGAGAAAGATCCAGTGGGGACTTGAAAATACGGGATAATGATGAGCATAGTTCAATGGCAATTATTTTACAAAACACAGTGTATGGGAATGATTGCATGAAACATAACGCCTATGAAGAAAAGTGTGATCAAATATATACTAATTAAAAACAAAAACAAAACCAAGCAAAAAAAGTATGGAGAAAGACTGCAACCCTGATGCACATCTTTTCTGTTTCTTAGTTTATGTATAGATTTTACACGAGCACAATTAAGTACTCTGGAATTCCCGTTCTTCTCAATATTAGCCATCATTTTTTTATGATCCACACAGTCAAATATCTTTGCATAATCAATAAAAACAAATAAACATCTTTGGGGGAAAAGTAACTTCCCACAGGCATGTGTGAAGACTCCAGAGGTAATTTCTCTGAACGAGCCTAGCAAAGGGCTTCTTCTTGTTAGATGACATAAAGTCTGAATCTTAGCAATCCGATGTGCAACAGAACAAAACCTCGCCTAAACTTAACACCAGACTCACAGTTTCTACGGTTCTTAAACCCGCTGTTATAAACACTGTGGCAATCCATCTTGTTATGTGTATTGCTCTTTGCTGATCTTTAACTTTGCCAAGCATGATGCTTTTTCCAAAGACTCTCCTGTTATCCAAAGATAACATGCCCAAAGTTTGTGAGCTGAAGTCTCAGCATCCTTGCTTCTGAGCAGCACTCTGTCTACACTTCTTCCAAGCAGATGTGTGTTTTTTTGGCAGATCATGGTATATTTAATATTCCTTGCCAACACCACAGTTCATTACATCAATTCTTTTTCAGTCTTCTTTATTCATTGTCCAAATTTTATATGCATATGAAACAATGGAAAATACCATTGCTTGGGTGAGGCATGCTTTAGTCTTTAAAATGGTATCCTTGTTCTTTAGCATTTTAGAGATGTCATCAGCAGTAAAATTTCCCAATGCATAGCTCTGCCTTGGTGGCAGTTATGGTTTCTTTAGGGTATATTCCCAGTAGAGAAATTGCTTTTTGAGAAAGCACCATAGTGGTTGCACCATTTTACACTCCCACCAACAGTGAATGAGGGTTCCAGTTTTTCCACAACCTCGCCAGCATTTGTTGTTTGCTGTTCTGTTGAATTTTGCTATTCTTACTGGGGTGAGATGATATCTCATAGTTGTTTTGATTTGCATCTCTCTTAGAGCTAGGGATTTTGAACATTTCTTCATGTGCTTGTTGGCCATCTGAATGCCTTCTTTGGCGAAGTATCTGTTCATATCCTGTGCCCATTTTTCAATTTGGTTATTTAACTTTATCTTGCTGTGGTGCTCGAATATTTCATAAATTCTAGATATAAGCCCCTTATCAGACATGTCATTATCAAATATTTTTCCCAATCTGTGGCTTTCCCTTTTACTCTGTTGGAGAAATTTTTAGATGCACATAGGGCTTTCAGCTTTGTTCAGAATAGCAAAGAGTTGGAAACAACCCAAGTGCCCATCAACAAATGAATGGATAAAGAAGCTGTGGTATATTCACACAATGGAATACTACACTGCATTGAAAAGCAAGGAACTCATGCAATATTATTCAAAATGGGTGACCCTGGAGGACATTATGCTGAGTGAAATATCTCAGTCACATAAAGACAAATGCTGCATAGTGCCAATGTTGTAGAACGGAACTGACATCAGGGTTAGGGTAAGACTGAAAAAAATTGGATAAATTATGTATACTCTATTGAAACAGATGAGGGAGAGAACTGTTTAAAAGTTATATATAATTGGGTATTATGGTTATGACAAGAGTCCAGAATGAAGGTTGCATAGTGGAGTGTACTCGGGGGGAGGGGCAATTATATATGAATGAAAGAATTTTTCTTTTACTTTTCAAAGAGAGGAACAAACTGGGAGCAGGGGTCAGTGAGAAAAGTGCAACAATGAATGAATGGAAATCCAAAATCTCTGTAAATGTCCATTAAAATTGTTGTTGTTTTTTTAAAAAGAAAAAATTCCCAATGCAATATACAGTTTGATTTCTTGACTTTGATGCCATGATTATGGATCTGAATGGAATGAAATTTTTGAAAATTTCTACCACTTACATGTCAGTTTGCTATACTGTGGTGACTTGCAGGTTGTTGTGATCCTGGAAAGTGATGTCACCAAGGTCTCAAATGCCATGAGGGTCCCTCATGGTGGGCAGGTTTCAGCAAAGCATCCAGACTAATATAGATGAGGAAGCAGGACAAGTCACCTACTTCTGAAATAATTGAGTCTTGAAAAATCTTATGAATATCTGTGTAAAATTGTCTGAATATTATAGCCTTTGGTAATCCATTAAATAAATATTTCTGACAACAGGAGCTTGTACTTCTTTTTTATATTGCTCTGGTGGCCTGGGTAAGAAGTTGTGCTGCCAACCCAAAGTCAGGTGATGTGAATCCAACATTTCTTTTGTGGGAGAAAATGGGCAAAAACCTGCTGGAATGTCAGCTGCGAGTTTATTCTGACCTGAGGGTGCATAACAACAATATATCTCAAGCACCTAGAATTGTGGATGGCACATATGAACACTCAATAAATATTTGTTGAAATAATTAATAGCACATAGCAAACATTTGCAAGTTTTAGTTGGTGTTTATTTTCAATCTATACTATTTAAAAAGACAACTGAAAAATGGGTACAGGACATGAATAGACACTTCACCAAAGAAGACATTCAGATGGCCAACAAACACATGAAGGAATCTTCAAAATCCCCATCTCACCCCAGTAAGAATAGCAAAATTTAACAGAACAGCAAACATCAAATGCTGACAAGGTTGTGGAGAAACTGGAACCCTTATTCACTGTTGGTGGGAGTGTAAAATGGGGCAACCACTGTGGAAGGCGGTATGGCACTTTCTCAAAATGTTGCAAATATAAATACCATTTGACGCAGCAATTCCATTACTGGGAATATACCCTAAAGAAACCATAACCACCACTGAAGCAGATATATGCACACCCATGTTTATTGCAGCTTTGTTCACAACAGCAAAGAGTTGCAAACAACCCAAGTGCCCATAAACAAACAAATCGATAGAGAAGCTTTGATATATTCACACAATGGAATACTATGCTGCATTGAAAAACAAGGTACTCATGAAATAGTATACAATATGGGTGACCCTAGAGGACGTTATAATGAGTGAGATATCTCAGTCACAAAAGGTTAAATATTGCATAGTGCCACTGTTGTAAAACAGGACTGACATCAAGGTTGAGGGGAGACTGAGAAAGAGAGGATAAATAATGTATACTACATTGAAATA